>NC_056743.1:5902620-5977334 GCF_019279795.1 Protopterus annectens | reverse complement strand
TCGACTCCAAATCTTCCGCAAATGGGGTCAGCCTTGCTGCAACCTTTTCGCCACCTCCTTCAGCAGCGAGACAGTTTCTTTTCTCTCCTCCCTCTTCCCGGATACCCTCCCAGAGACGCTGTAATCCACGATTGGCCTCAGGGACTTCTTTATGCATTCCCTCCATTTCCCCTGATTCCCAAACTAATACAGAAAGCTACTGCACTGGGATGCAAGATGATGCTCATTGCCCTCTACTGGCCTCGACAAATTTGGTTTCCGTTCCTGCATCGTCACCTCCTGGAGCAGCCCTGGACCCAGTACCAGACCTCCTGATCCATCAGTCGGGCGGGCTGCACCAATCCCTGCAGTCTCTCAACCTCACTGCTTGGTTGCTCCACTTCCAACCTTAGTCAGGCTTCCGGACATTTCCCAATCGGTGCTTGAAATCATCTTATCTTCGCACAAATCTACCACCAGAAAAACTTATGCTAGTAAGTGAAAACGTTTCTCTTGCTGGGCAGAGTCAAAAAAACATAGGTCCCTTTTCAGCCCCGGTCCACCACGTTTTAGATTTCTTAGCAGAACTTTTTCAGGCTGGGTCCTTTTCTGCCACCATTAGAGTTCAGTTAGCCGCAATTTCAAATTTTTCATATAGGCCTATCTGAAACTAGTATCATGTCCCATAAGCTTTGCAAAGCTTTTCTCCAAGGGACTACTTTGCTCAGGCCCCCGGTAAGAGATCCCCCGCCTCCGTGGGATCCTAATTTGATCTTACCTTCCCTAATATTGCCCCCCTTTGAACCCACAGCTTCATGTTCCTTAAAGTTTCTTTCTTGGAAAACCATCTTTCTTGTGGCAATTACCTCAGCCAGAAGAGTTTCTGAACTCCAGGCTCTTTGTGTTCGCCCTCCTTATTTAGTTTTGCATAATGACAGCTTCGCTCAGGACTAATCCTTCCTTCCTTCCTAAGGTACCTTCTGAGAGTAATCTGAATCAGCCCATTGATCTTCCGGTCTTCTTCCCAAATTATTCCAACAAAGCTGAACATAAATTACATCAGTTGGATGTTCATAGACAATTACGTTTCTACTTGCATAGGACTAAACAAATTAGAAAATCAGATCAGCTCTTCCTGTCCTATGCTGAAGGTAAACAAGGTCTACCAGTGTCTAAAGTAACTCTATCTAGGTGGTTGACTTCTATTATTACTTTGATTTATCAATTGAGGAACAAACCGCTCCCTGCTAAACCAAAAGGCCACTCTACTAGGGCTTTAGCTACTTCTGTAGCTTTTCAGGCAAGATTACCAATGGAAGCCATTTGTGCGGCAGCTACATAGGCCACTCCCCATACATTTATTTCTCATTATAAGTTGGATGTGGCCTCTAGGAGCAGAGCTGATTTTGGTTCCACTGTGCTGAAGAGTCTGTTCCGATGAACCACGCAGGACTGAGGTGCTAGGGACGCTGTCCCAACCAACAAGAATGAAGGTGAGATAGACAACTTAACATTAAAAAGTTATGTACCTACCATAACGTTTCATGTTAGTTGTCGTCTTCTCGCCTTCTTCCTTGCGTCTCACCCTCCATCCCCCTATCCTAATAGACCGAGAAGAGTTGCCCTTAGTTCCTTTTAGCTGGCTGGGTCTTATCTGGTTTGTTCCCTCAACCTTTTAGCTCTGTAGCTAAACATATGCTGTTAGGACAGGTGTCCTTATATTTGTCTGTAGTTAGGTCTACCAAACGAGATCTGGGGATGTAGCGCCAGGCATTGTGGGGATATGGGGATGGCCGAGTTGGAGCCGAGGATCGGCTCCGAACCAAACCAGCAAGAAAGAAGGTGAGAAGAAGACCACTAACATGGACCGTTATGGTAGGTTCATAACTTTTTATTTTTGCAGATTCATATTCATTACTTCAGTAGTGCTGTTCTTCCACCTCTTGCATACCCCTTCTCCTTTTTGCCTTTGTTTCCCCAACATCAGTGTCTTCTTTAATGACTGGCTTAATCTACTTGTGACCCACAGAATTCTCAAAAGTTTTCTTCAACACCACAGTTCAAAAGCATCAGCTTTCAGGTGTACAGCCTTGCTTATAGTCCATCTGTAATTTGTAACGTGTTGCTATTGGGGAAAAAAGCATAGCTTTGACTAAATGGACCTTTGACAATAGGCAAACTCTGCAGTTTAAAATCTTGTCCAGATTTGCCATTGCTTTCCTTCAGAAATGCAAGCATCTTTTAATTTTGAGCTGCAGGTACCATCTGCAGATGTCTTTGAACCCAGGAAAATAAAATCTATCCCTGCATCTCCTTGCTGTTTAGTTTTAAAAGTTGCTGTAGATAACATTTCATTTTTTTTCAGTATTGAATAGAAAAATCAGCTTTTGCACTTTTTTACTTTTTCACTTTTATCAGTAGGCTTTTTAACTGTTCCTCACTTTCTTCTGTTATATTAACATACTCTGCATAACTGCGGTTTAATACTTCTCCTAGCAACTTTTATTCTAGTGTTTGATTGGTCTAACCCATTATTTTGCGTATAAATTTAATAAGCGGGGTGACGGTATATAGTGTTAACATACTCCTTTCACAGTGTTGAGCCAGCCTGTTGTATACTTAGTTCTGGGGCTTCTTAATGTTTATAGTATACCGTTAATAAGAGATACAAGTTTAAGTGATCATGTGCGAAAAATTATAAAGGTAATGTTTAAAAGATATTGGAATGCTTATGGTGTAGAAGAAATCATAACAGAACTGGCAAGCAGGAGAAACTTCTTGGATTTATTAGCCAAGGGAACAAGGACGGTTACTTTTTAAATGTTTGCTGCCCTTCCCTGCAAGTGACCATGCAGGCTTACATTGCCATGTTTAAGACAAACACAGGTCCTTAAAAAAATCAATAAAAAGGGATTACTTACTCAACCTTAAAGGTTAAGGTAGGAATTGAATACGTGAAGGCAGTTATGGAAATGACAGATTGGTCATGGGTATAAGAATTTAGGGGGTTGAAGAACTGTGAAGCTTGAAATTTAAAGAGACAATCATTTTTATAAAAAGCTGGTTTTGCAATTATCAAGTAAAAAAGCAGCTTATAAACTTTGGATTAAAAGTGTCACTGATAAGGCAGCATATTGTAATTTATGTAGGTAACTTGCATCTGAATTCAGGAGGCTGGGGTAAGAGCATAGTAAGAAAAAACAAAAACTGTTTAGATAATGAGACAAACCTTTATAAAATGTAAAATTAAATGTAAATGTAAAAGAAGGTAGGAATTGAAACAATGCTTTTTTTCTGCAACTTTGGGATAAATTAGTCCCAACAATGCATGTTAGATACTATCCCAAACCATTTTTCTCCTGATACCCCTAGCAAAGGATGTGGTCATGGTAGAGGAGTTTAAGGTTTTGACGAATTCCTGCATACTGGCAGTAACAGCTTAGGCCATTGCCCAGGAGTCAGGCCTGACCCTTAAGTCATCTCCTACTCCGTCACAAGAGTATTTTCAGACAGGCTGAACAGATCCTGGGTAGACACAAATGAATGGCTGAGGTATTTTTGTGGATCTTGCCTAATATGTTGTACAGATTTAGACCATCATATTTGCCCAGAATATAAGGCAACTGATAAAATTCTGCTGCAGAACAGCAACTCCAGCAGCCAAAAGAACAATTTTCTCCATGACGTGGATAGGTCTTTTTTTACTTGCAGTCCTGATTTTACCCACAATTCTGACAGTATTGCTGAAGATCGAGGAAACACCAGAAGTCATAATATTAGCCTCTTTTGGCGCAGTCAGCATTGGTTCCATCTCCTCCTATGACCAGCAGTGATAGAGCCAAGAATATTGCCTCCGCGTGTTGATATCTTGATCCAGTAAAACATGGTCCCTAATGTACTGCAGCCTGAATATTCTGACAGCTTGGATTATCTGGCACTTGACATGTATGTCCTGTTATGGATGGATGTTATAAGGTAGAACTAGGAAACCCAGTCACAAGGAAGCCATGTACATCTTTGAAAGTTTGTTTCTGCTGTCTCAGCTTGCCTAGATTTGGACCCTCTCTTGTCTTCTCAGCTACCAGTGAAACAGTTATGAAAATAACTGTAGAATCTTTTGCCACCCAGAGAGGGCTTTATTGCATCCTGGAACCTCAATTACATGTTAGAAAGACTATAACCGTAGGCAGTTTTGCAAGTAATTATGAAAGTTGATCAGTTTGTGTTGCGTACTGTTAAGTCTGTTCTTGTGATGTAATATACTTTTCTTCCTGCCCCCCCCCCCCCTTTTCAGGTCTCAGAAGAAGACGCATTTTGAATACTTAGGAAAAATAACATGCTTGGGGTGGGGGTGGGGGGGTTTATATGTTTTCCACTCCAATGGAAACTGTTAACAGATTTTTTTAGCTTTGTTTGGGGCTCAAGGTTGAACCCAGTGAGAGGAAGGGGATAACTTATAATAAAAATGTAGATGGTTTGAAAAAAAAAACACACTGGTGCATTTAGTATTTATGTACTTTAATGAAAAAGGTAAAAGCAATATGTAAAGCAATGATGGGCAAGATGATCTATGAAAAGTATAAAATATATGGCAAGAAAAGGAAGGAAAAGGAGGGGAAGGGCAGGATGGAAAAAAGAATAAAATAAAACTATAGAAATGCTGTTGATTGGCCAGGCTAAGATCACCTATCAGTAGTCTATAACAGATGGAATACAGGGATAAAACTTTGAGATGGTGTGTATATTTCATGTGCTTTATGGCTTGTATTCTTTTTGTGAGGAACCTTCATGGCCATTCAAGTTACAAATGCTGAGTTAAGTATATATTGAAGGGTGCATTGTACTCTTATTGGTCTGATCTGGGCTTGAGCGTTGGGGGGCATTGACGCTTCTGGACCTGGAGGCCATACCCTTGCTTGTAGGTTGCACAGTATAGAATGATTTCCTCACAACAGTACATTCATTATAGTCAAAGGCTGAGTAACTATCCACATGTGTTCGAAAGTCCCTAACCAGTGGGTCATCTCTTAGGGGTGTATTGTCTTTGTGGTAATTCACAAGGGAGTCTACCTTGGCAAAGGAAACTATTATGTTATATATATATATATTTTTTTTTTGCATTCAGTGTTAGGCCATTGTTCTTGCACTTATTGTTGGTTTGCTACAAGCTTTCCTGCAGGATATCAGTTTTGAATTATGAAAATTAGTTACCAAATAGGAATGGCCCCAGCCTTGAGGGATTACACTGATCTTTTTGTGGATGTGATGTTGTCTCCTATTCGGACTTCAGTGTTCTATCCATGAGACAGTTGGCTAAACACTGCAGGTGATTATGGGTTTACTCCTGCTTTTCTGAGCTTGTTGGCAATTACGAAGTGGGGAATAATGTTGAATTCCTTGGCTGGGTTCAAGGTAGGTGGTATAAAACTGTTTTGCTGTCGTCCTTGACTTTTGTGAGACTCTCGAAAAAGTCTACCAGGTTGAGAAGGCACAATCTTCCCTTGGCAGATCTCAACTGTGTTGGATGCAGTGTCTGAGGATTTCTTGTGTCTTTGTAATGTCCATGATGATTCTTTCCATTGCCTTGCTATGAGACTAGTCAGTTATACATCATTGGTTACCTGGGTCCGTAGATGGCCACCCTTATACATAGGAATAACTGTTACAGTCCTCCATTTGGTGGACACAAAGCCAGTTTGGAGACTAAGGTTGGAGGGTGATTCCAGAAGGCTGGCTAGGTTATGTTTCATGCTATTTATGAGGCATCCCACGATATTGTCATGATCCACAGATGTAGTATTTTTTGCCTTGGAGAGTGCATTGAGGACCTGTTCGATAGTGATAACCATGGATAATATGGTTGTGGATATTTCATGGGGAGGGAGTATGTGTTTTTGTTCAGCACACTGTAAGGTATTACTTTTGAGTTTGTAGACATAGACAGAATAGGTTTCAAGGTAATATTTTGCCAGCAAGGCTGTTTTTACCTCAGATTTGGCTTTGGTAGACTTAAGACTACCAAGTTGCTTATTTATTTTGATGAGGGATTTCTTGTGCTGTTGATCATATCTCTTACTGGCTTTGGCCATACTTTTCTTTTTTTAGTTATACAGCTTATTGATACTGGGATTCCACCGGAGAGGCTTGTTTTTTGGGGTGGTCCTTTACTTATTCCAGGTGAGTACCGCTGCCTTGATGCAGTTGTTTACATAATTGTATAGGCTTTCAGTAAACATGTCTGTATAAGCAGTGGAGTTCATGAAGTTTGCGGAGGCTTGAAATTTTGCCTGGGTATTGCTTAGTAGTAGGTTAACTTTGGAAAAATTTCTAAACATTTGGGGTTGAGTGAGTAATAGTTTTTACTTTAATCCGAAACCGCTTCATGGTCGAACATTATGCATGAGTGGGTGAAAAGTTCCTCCCTGTTTGTGCAGCTCAAGTTGTGTTTTTCACCCTGGTCCAGACCATTTGTGTTGACAAAGTTCTGCCACGTCTGGACCTCTGTACCGGGAGATGTGTAAGTTCCCTAATCTATAGCAAGGTATGTGGCATCACCCAGGATTATAGCTTTGGGTTTGTTGGCGAGCGAGTCAAGTAGGTTCAGGTATGGAGTATAAGGAAGAGCTATACTTTGCAATGATGTGGTGTGGAACTTCACTTGTATGTTGGACATGGAGAAGCTCAAGTGAGTCTTACTGCTGTACCAGTCTTGAGGTGATTGTTTTTGATGAAACTAGATACCTACGCCTTTTGTTGCTTTCTGTGCAGTAGTTGGTTTAAATGTATGGAAGACATTATTGCACTCCATCAGTATAGTGTTTTAATGCTTGCCACATGTTCAGGCCAACTGCAGTAGATGAAGGCACTAAACGTGCCACTGTGCCCATATTCTTAAAAATAAAATTCATCTCCACACCAGACCTCTCAACCATACCAAAGTCCTCGGTATTTACCGGTTTTGAGGGCAAAATATTGGGGTGCCATGAATTCCCGAGTGCCCCCCTTAATTTACCATTTTTTTTAAACCAGTTACTACTTAAATTTTTGGCTGATGTCGCATGACATGCATCACCAGCCTGTAGGGACGTGCATGATGACATCAGCTACTGTTGGACTCTGAAGGAGTAGGGAGTATAACAGAGATGGCCGGCAGCATAATGAGTCCTCCTGGTAAGAATAATATTGCCAGCCATGATACTGTGTGGGTGCTGGCCAAGAACTGTTGTGTGCATTAACTGTCTGCAGTTCCATTTGCTTTGTAATTCCACCAGCCAGCCGCTCTAATTCAACATGCAAGTTTGTTCTTTCAGTTAACTGGCCGCTCTAATTCATTCAACCTGCAGGTCTTTCAGTTTATCCAGCCAGACAGCTCGTTCATTTGCATTTGAGATGCTGTGTAGTTAGATTTAGGGTGTGTGTGTATTCTTGTGCATTTTGTAGTTCACTGCATTTGGAGGTGTGTGTGGTCATTCAATCTGCAGGTCTACAAATTTGTTCTTTCAGTTTGTCCGACTGGTACATTCTTGTGCATTGGAGATGCTGTGTATTTAGATTTAGGGGATGTATTCTTGTGTGTTTTCAAGTCCACTGCCAGTTTATCACTATGTTCTTGTGCATTTGATACTGTGCATCTTTGCTGCATTTAGATGTGGGGGGTGTGTTCTTGTGCAATTTGTTTTTCCGCATTTAGAGAGGTGTGTGTGTGTGTGTCGGTTGGGTATACCTGGAAGTTAGGGTTACTCAGGCTCAAACTCTGTACCTTAGGTACAAGAGCCTGAGATCCCTGCCCATACCACCACATCTGATTGAAGGAGTTATAACTCTCAACTGTACAAATTTTCACAGAATGTCTGGAATGTTTGGCTCATACTTTTTGGTCTGTTCCTCTTAAAATTTTAATGGTGCAGTGGTAGTGTTGTCTCACAGCAAGAGGTTCTCTGGTTCGATTCTCTCGGCTGAAGTGCCTTCTGTGCAGAGTCTGCATGTCCTCCCTGTGTTTGTGTGGGTGTCCTTTGTGTACTCTGGTTTCCTGCCATGATACAAAGACATACATCTGGAGCATTTCTCCCCAGGCCTCTGTCTGCTGAAAATTGGCTTCGTTCCAAGTCGAACTTTCCCCATAAACAAATGTTAAATAAAAAGTAAAATTTATGGTTTTCTGGCAAATCAGTGAGAACTGAATTCACTAAATAATGATAACCATTTAAGGTTAGTTTGTCTTCCTATCTTTCAGGAAATGCATGGTAATGCAACTTTTTTATTCTAGCAACTTTCTAAGTTTATACAAGCAATGTTTAAAATATGTGCCTGGTATTGGGCCTTTGTTCCCCCTCATATAAATTTTGGCTTTTTCCAGATTTCTTATGCTGCACAATTCTTCAGGGAAACAGACGTTTAGTGTTGCTTATACAAAGTCTACTTGCATTGTTAGTAGCAGAACAGGTAGTGTACTTGCTTTTGCTGCAGAAAGGGTGTGGGTTCTACTCTCGCAGTATGTAGATGAATTGCTGATACTGTACTGTGTTGCACTTTTAAAGGGAGTGGAAGCTGCAGTCCTGAGAATGCCCTCCTTTGGTGGAGATGCCTAATAACTATGAACCTGTTACCAGTTTGCTATCCATTCCCTATTGAATATTAGTAGGTTATATTTTTTTTAACATATGCAATTTATTCTTCTAGGGCAATAGGTCCCTTGTAGATGAAACAATGAAATGTAAAGTTGTTTGCTAGCAGCAACCTCTTCGTTAGTTACAGATCTCTTTAATATGGAATTATTTAGATAACTTTTACTTCTGCAGATATTGTGCATATTTACTGATACTGGTGGTGTGTAGAAGTTTGAGTAGAGTTTTATGATGGAAATGTTCTGAATTTGGCAGTTTTGTCATTATTGGTTCATGCATTTTGTTTCATTGCTTACTGGAAAAATGTTCAAAACAATTTTAAAACGTGCTTTAACAAGCATGCTGTATTATACAAGTAATATCATTTAGTACAGTCAGGAAGGTGTATCAAAAAACACATGTATGTTTTGTGTGCAAGGGGGCCTATGATTTGAAAAATGGCCCAAAGGTAATCTTAATCCGCCACTGGCCAGATGCATTTTCTTTGGATATGAATTTCAATGGTGGTCCAATAAATATGAGTTTCAAGGGCAGAGAAGTTTTAATGCCAAGTCTATTTTCATTGTGAGACTGTATTGCTTTGTTTTGCAGATGTCTATTAGTGTTTGTGCTTTAAAATATAAAATCAAATCATTGTAGAAGTAAAGCAGTATGCACATTACAGTGTTTATGGTAAATGGGATGAAGTAGCAAAGTAATGGGACATTGGAATGGCAGCAGGAGGATTCTGGGGTCATATTTTGGTTGTCTGTTCAGTTTGGATTCAAAAGTTGATATTCCACAATTCCATTGGAGTGGGTGGGTTTGCATAATTACGTATGCAAATGTTATGGCGATCAGAATACATATTTGTACCCATTTTTCATGGGCCTTTGTCCAGATTTTTGATGTTTCCAGGTTGAGAGGTATGCTCCGCACTCGTAAGATAAAGCAATGACCTGGAAATTTTCCATGACCAAATTACTGTAAGCAAATCCTATTGCTAACTGTGGGAAACCCTCCATGCATCCCTCAGCCCATGCCTCCTACCCAAATAGTATGGAGTCCCTATACATATAGTCAAGTATCATTCTCCTAGGTGGATTCAGCTACCTAACAACCGGGAGACTTAAATATCTTCAAATATGTATGCCCAGAATTGTATATCCTCAAACAAGGATGCCCAGAAATTTCTGGACTTCATCCGTACAAGCTCTCTGGACCAGTTAGTCCACACCATGATCATGGGTGATAGTCCTAGACATGGTTCTTACCAGTATGGGACAGCTTTGTTCCGTACCAGTTCTAATGACTCTGACCAGTAATCAGCCACATTTAGGAAATGCATAGGTTAGTACTAGGCTAACTGCCGTTATGGACCATTTTAAGCGTAGCCATTTACCCCATTTCAGAATCAAAACCTGCACCTTGTGTTTCTAAGGTAAGCACCTTACCCATTATGCCAAACTCCCACTGTAAGACTGAAGCTGGAAGCTTATTCCAGTACCTCTGCATTGAAAGGCTGTAACTGAGTGATGATCTGTCTAAACGTAAATTACCCTTCTAACTTGATGACCCAACTGCTTATGCAGAATCCTTTACTGTCAAATTCTTTGCTCCTGTACATAGCTGCAGCTGTCCCCCCTTCAGAGTAAGTACAATACCAAATTTAAAAATAAGTCCTTTTGGTGGAACCCAAATATAAATAGGCTCTATAGTAAAAGGGAAAAAAACTCATTACACGCAAAAAATATGGCCCACACTCATGAGCAAAAAATGCTGCTGTTCAATTTAACAGGGAACTCTTTGGACCCTGATCAGATCAACCAAAGCCAGATACAAAATAAAAATAAGCACCAGGCGAAGGATGACCACAAAGCTACCTTAATCTGTTTGAAACCTCAAAAACAATTCCCAGTAAAGCACAGAGCCAATAGTAAATTGTATCATATACTCTGACACAGGGGAAATGGCTAATCTACTGGTCGATAAATTTAACTCAAACTTTATCCCCCTTCCCTTCCTATATTCCCAAGACATATAACCATATTTACAGCCCCCCCCAAGTCTGTCATAAACAAGTCCTGAAGGCATTAAGACCAAGAACAAACGCTACTTCTGAAGGACTGCATAACATACCTAGCTGCCTACTGATGTCCAAGACCAAGAACACTACTTCTGTAGGACTGCATAACATACCTAGCTGCCTACTGATGTCCAAGACCAAGAACACTACTTTTGTAGGACTGCATAACATACCTAACTGCCAACTGATGTCCAAGACCAAGAACACTACTGCTGTAGGACTGCGCAACATACCTAACTGCCTACTGATGTCCAATACCAAGAACATTATTTCTGTAGGACTGCATAACATACCTAGCTGCCTACTGAACAGCCTCTGCATGGGATCTGACAAGGCCTGTTTCAGGTTGTACAGTAATCAGCATCCAAACAGACTTTGTGCTGGATGAATGGTGACCGGTAAGCCTGTCCCACCTTATTTTTAAGGGTATTGAAAAGATCATTATGGAATTAATAACTAAGGCTATAAGTAACCTGCAGATTCTCAACCAGAGCAAGTTCAGATTCCTCTAAGACTAATGCTGCCTCCTTAAACTGGCTTCTTGCAGGAGGTTACTGAAGCAAATGATCCTGCCTCCTTAAACTGGCTTCTTGAAGGAGGTTGCTGAAGCAATGTGTGAGGGCAAATCAGTGCACACTGCTTATCTAGACTCTGCAAAGGTGTAACATCCCACACTGTGGTATCAGCTAAATGTAAATCCCTATGTAAATCATTGGATATCTAATTGGCTCACACGTAGAACCCAGGAAATTTAAAGTGGGTGGGCTCTACATTGTTTAAAACGGTTATTTGCAGGTTACCCCAAGTATCAGTCCTTGGGGACACTCCTGTCTTGCATTTTTCTACTTGGAAGTCAAAGTAAATGTTTAAAGGTTTATGGCTGACCAAGTTTGCAGATGGCAGCAAACTTGGTACCATAATTTCCCCAGAAGATATCAGGATCATCCAAGAGCACCTTTCCCAACATTTACGTAATTTCAAAACCATGCCCTAAAAGTAAATGACAAAAATTGCATAAGTTATATCTTTTTGTGAGCATAACTTGATTTTAACTGGCACATCAACAACACTCCCTTCAAAATTCATCCTGTAGTCCGTGATCTGGGAACCTATGTAGACAAGAAGCTGTGTTTTGAACAGCATGTCTCCACTGTTTTAAGGAATGCCCTTTTCACCCCACAGCTTATTTTTTTTTTTTTAAAGGTGTGGCTTCCAGATCAAAAGATATTGATCCACGGTATTAGACTCTCATTAGGCGAGTCCTTGAGCATAATCCGTATGTACCTGTCCAAACACTTGTTGTCAAAACTAGAAAGACCACAATACTTTCTCATTAAAGTATCAGAGGCCTAGGTTGTAAAAATTATAGAGACCATCTCATAGCCATGTCGTCGTCCTTGGTATTATACAGGCTGCTAAATGACTATCTTTACCTTGCGCTTTAGTAGACCTTATCTTTTGTAAGTTAGATATTTGCAAGTCCAGTGGTGGCATGAACACCCACTCAAGGGATCTCAAACACTTATGCGATATAAACAGGTCATGTTTGAAGTATAGGTTATGTGCGACAGAGAATGCCTTCTCTGTGGAACAGTCTTCCATTCCATATAGAGCAAAGTACTTAGTACTTCGTTCAAATTTAATTTGGATGAACAGATGGGAGACCCCAAAATCATCCCTGATTTAGCACCCATGTACCTAATGGATAGGGGCAACAAGTGTGTCTTTGTTCTGCCTGCCTCTGGGATAATTGTACACAAAAGACAGTGCCAGAAAGCTGTCACGGGAATGGATGGCTAAGCTGCTTAAGATCTTCATAGATAAGTAGCATATTAAGTACCCAAGAACATATTTGCTCCTAGCTGGGAAAGGTTGGATTTTTTATTGTTTTATAGTTCTGTGTTCACCGGGGGGGGGGGGGGGGGCTGGTTCTGTACTACAGTATTTGAAAAAAAAGTAACATGGGTTTCAATGTCTTTTCTGTCCATCTTAACCTGTGTTCCTCAGATGAGATCAGATCCAGTACTGACTGTAACACAACTTCAGCTCCAGAGTTCCACCACCTCTCCCATAATGCCTTGCAGACCACCTTCTCCTTAGATCTCATTTGCTGCTGTAAATGTCAAATGTGTCTCCCAACAGCTCCAGCTAAGTGTTTGAAGTTTTTATTAACAGAGTTTTGCTGTATTTTTTACTTTTCCTCTTTCAGACTTTCCTTCAGCTTTGTTGACTACAGATAGGTTTATACTAGGCTATCTGCCCTAAGGCATTTATAAGCCTAGCCCAAATTTTTGTGGCTTACGCCACCCCTTATATGAAAAAATACTGTGCCCATTAGTTTGTTGTGCCTCTGTCCAGCAGTGACACAGAGATGATTCCCGGGGTAAACCTACAATCTCCCATCCACAGGTCAAGATTTCTCTTGAACAGAGCCAGCAAGGTGCTCTGCCTCACATGGACCGGGATTTTATTCCACAGCATAGGGAGTCTCTGAGTGATAAATCTATCCCTCCAGCACGTCCTATTTATATCCGTGCTAAGGTTTAAGTCGCTTGCTCTAGTGGTTTTGGTGGATTGGGATTTTTTGAGGTGGAGCATGTCCATTAATTCCGGGTTGGACATGGCCTTGTATGTCAGGCACATGTCACCTCTGAGCAGACAGTATGCGACTGAATAGAGCTGGAGTTTCTTCAATCTGGCAGCATATGACAGATTTTGGAGTCCCTTTATCCTTTTGGTGAGGAACTTTTGGGGTCTCTCCAATTGCTGCAGATGTCGGGTGAGATACATCCCGAATGGGGCATTGTACCCGATCATTGGTCTGATAAGTGAAGAGTACAGGGGAACAATGACCTCACTAGATCTGGATGTGAATCCCTTCATGATCAGGTGGGCAATGTAGAAGGTCTTTCTAACCACTTAAGCAACGTGAGTGTCAAAAGAAAGGCCACTGTCAACCTGGGTCCCCAGGTCCCTGATAACCTCTTCTGTGCTTAGTGGATTGCCACCTGTATGGTAGCTTGGGGTTACCTTGTTTTTCTCGAAGGGTATGACTATACATTTTTTGGCGTTTAACTTAAGGCCATGGCTCTGGCACCAGCTATCTGTTTCCGTGAGTCCCTTCTGAAGGATATCCGTGTCCGATGCACTTTCCACTATGGCAGATCCAACCCACGTCTGGTTTTACTCCACAGTGGTGCCAACAGTATGGCTGTCTTCTGAACCAACTGCTGCTGTGAATAATAACTCCAATGTTTCAAGTTTAGCGGCATCCCAGCATGGAGTGGTCATCCCCGAAGGCTCAAAGTTGAGGTCTTTAGATCTTTTTATTTCCCTGGGTGCCTTGGTGCTTAATAGCTCAGCTCTGGCCTCCTCTACATATATGAACTTGGATGGTAGTTGGCACAAGAACTTTCCTAAGATCAAAGATCGAAAAGGCTTTCACCGCCCATCTTATATGTCAGTGTTCAGTGTTAAAGAAGGCATTTGGGAGGGTGCATATTTTTTCACCCAGAAGCTTGGGAGGCCATCACTTCAGACTCCTTGGTATTGAGTAGCTGCCATAGTTTATTTAATTCTCTTTTGTCTATTCCACATGTAAGACAAAAGTTCCTTCTGGATGTACCATCCCACCAGCGAAGGGCAGCAGCAGCCAAACTCTCCAAACTTTTGTGAAAATGAGTCCTCCAGAGATTCTCCAGGATCTGAGGTCTACTCATTCTTTTTAGTATCAAAGAACAAGGACTTCAGGCCCATTGTAGACCTAAGCAAACTGGACCTTCACGCCAAATGGACTAAATTCTGGATGGTCACAGTGCATTCCATACTTCCTCTTCTCATGAAGGACAAATTCATGTGTTTGGAATATCTCAGACATCTGCTACCACATCAAGATAGCAAAGCAGTCCAGGAAATTCCTGATTTGCAAGCTAGAAGTTTGTCAGTTTTTAGTTTCATTCCCTGTCCTTTGGTCTCACCACAGCTCCCCAGGTGTTCACCAAATGCATGGTGGTTGTAGCAGTTTGGTTCAGGCAGCATGGTTTTCCAGTTTTTCCTTACCTAGACAACTGGCTTGTCACAGTGACTTCAAAAGCATCATCGATCTAGGTAATGGACTTCTTGTTGCGTTTGCGAATGTCATTTGGCATCACTGTCAACTTTGAGAAAACAAATCTAGAACCTGTTCAAGTTATAGAATTCATTGGATGCCATCTGAACAACACCAGTCAAATTTCCAGACTTCCTGAACTACATTTGAATTTGGTCCGAATACAAGCAACTCGGGTTTTAGCCCTTCAAAGACCTGCTTCTCTTCTACCATGTCTCTTAAGCCTTATGGCCACAGCCGTACCCTTGGTTCCATTGGACAAATTTTTAATGATGGTGATGTGGACTTTCAGTCCAGTGGTCCTTGACAGCACACCCTATGGATTTTCTTGTTTGTGACATCAAGAAACAGCTGTCAGACATTGTCTGGTGGCTGACTATCTGAACAAGTGACAGTAATTCGACCCTTCGCTAATTTCTCAGCCTAAGGGCATAGTTACCACAGATGCATCTTCCTTAGAGTGGGGGAGTTTTCAAAGGGAATGTGGTCCAAAGTATCTAGTCTTTGTCAGAGGTCCATCTTCACATCATTTTGGAGACCAGTAGTCCTCCTAATGTTTTAGGATTTTTGGTACTTTTGATACTTTTTACCCCAGGGGTGTGATAGCTATCCAGACTGACAGTATGTCTGTGTTCTGTTACATAAATAAGGGGGGAACTCAGCCCTCTCCCCTATGTCAAAAAGCCATGAGGGTTTGGCAGTGGTCGATGTCCTTGCAACACTTTGTGATTGTAATGCACATCCCAGGGAAGATGGACATACTGATGGACAGTCTTAGGAGAATTTGTGATTCCTCACAAGTGGTCTCTCAGTCCTAATGTGGTGATGCAGATCTCCAGCTGCAGAGGCCAGCCTTGCTGTGACCTTTTTTGGTGTTCTTTTAAACAAAACGTAGCAGCTATTTGCTGTGGTCCACAGAGGTAGCCAACAGGAAATGCTCATCTGCATGCTTGGCCACCCGGGCTCCTTGTACACCTTCTTCCCTATATCTCTAATCACTATTTTCTTACAGAAAGCTGTCTATTGCAGAGCAGTGGTGATATTCATTGTTTTCTTCTGGCCCGGACCAGTATGTTTCCCCTTTTTGTGGCCTCATCTAAAATACCCACCTGGGTACTTGACTTGATTTCAACTTTTATTTCTCACCCATCTGGTTAGCTTCACCCAAGCCTAAAACTGCCTGGTTTCTCCAGTTGTAATGATGGACAGAGATCCCAGGCTTTCTGAGAGTTGTTCCATCCTTTCATATTCTCAAAATATTCCACTAGAAAAGTGTACTATAGGGAATGGAAAAAGGTTTTCTTTATGGGTTGCTTCTGAAAGCTTAGATAGTTTTTCCAGTTCCCTTAGATGATGTCCTTGATTGCTTAGCTGTCTTATTTACTCTTATTCTAGTAACTCTGCTGTCTAGGTTTAGTTGGCAACCATTTTCAGCTTTCATATTAGTCAAGGGCAATTTCTTTTCGCGTCTCTGATTATCCAAAACCTTTTTGATAGGTAACTTTTACAGCAACCTCAATTTCTGAACCCAGTCCCTCCCTGGGACCATCCCATGATTCTACAGGCTTTGACTTCTGCTCCTTTAGAGTCTTCTGCTGCAGTTTATTTAAAGCTGCTTTCTTGGAAAACCCTCTTTTTGGTGGCTATCACTTCATCTGGAAGAGGTTTGACAGCTTCAGGCATCATCCAGTGTTGCTCCTTAATTTGGTCTTTTACAAGAACCAGGTTTCCTTGTACCCTAACTCGTCATTTCTTCCTAAAGCGGCATCAGAATGTAATTTAAATCAGTGTGTTCAGTTGCCTGTGTTTTTTCCCGATTGCATTATCAAAGGTGAATATATATTTAACTGTCTAAGTTTGCATAGTCAGCTCAGATTCTACTTGGGTCTAAACATTTCAAAAAGTCTGATAAGTTACTTGTGTCTAAACTGGGGAAACAAGTCTCTAATATAATCTTATTCAGATGTCTGTCTGATTGTACCGCCTTTGTTTGACTTGATCTTGTCTGTTCCTGGTAAGCCTAAGGCACACTGCACTAGGGCAGTTGCCACTTCTACAGCCTTTTTAGCTGTGCCTCCTTGGATGAAATATGTTCAGCTGCAACACGGTAATTTACTTAATCCTTTGTTGCTCGTTATAAGCTAGACATTCAGTCCATGTCAAGATCTGCCTTTGTCTTCACTGTGTTGCAGAACATTATCACTTAGTACCACTCTTTATTAACTGACTAGGGACTCTATCCTACAGGTTGAGATGGACGGAAAAGACAACATTCGATATGAAAGTTATGTGCTTGCCATAATGCTAGGTACGTATCTTTTTCTATCTATCTCGACCATCCTCCTTTCCAAATTGTCAGCTTAATATGTAAATATCTCTCAAGAGTCCTTGTGGACTAGCCCAAGGACTTATTGGGACCCCTCTGTGCTATTTTCATAATTTTGTTTGTCATAAGAGGTCTGTTTTTTGTTCTGTGTTATCAGTTTGTATGCATACGGAACAAACTGAATCTGGGGAGTAGTTTGGTATGCATGGCATTTTGGGAGTGGAGGTGGCGCTGTCTTGATATAGCCAACACCTGATCAGAGGAACTTACAGGTTGCGATTTTGTGGAAGAAGGCAACACAAATACAGTGCCATGGTAAGTACATAACTTTTATTTCTAAAAGTTGTACCTACCAACTGCAAGTGTTTCTATAAGTTGCCAGATGTTTACTTGTTAGAATGGTAGCATTGTTGATGTTAACATGGAATATAAATTACCTTACTGGCACAATTAAGAGGTGAATGGAAATGACCTTAGAAGTGTAGGGTGCAAATAGCAGTGCCACAGGAGAGAGAATTGGACAACTTAATATTGGAAGAGTTTCATGGTAGGTGTTTAGCCAGAATATTGGGGACAAAACAGGAGTAATAATAGCAGGAAGAGGAGCTGCAATAGTGACAGAGCAATCAAGAAAATGGAATGTTAGATTTATGCCAGTGGCTGCGACTGGGATTTGTTTTCTAATAAGCCATACCAGGATGCCTAGAAGAGAGGTTGCAAATATAAATTATTTGAATTGGTTGAGTTTTAGCCACAGGAGCTCAGAAATAATCTTAAGTGTTCCCAAAGACACATTAACTGGGCTGGGTTGGAGATCATCTCTACATCACATGAGCATGGTAATTTGTAAGTATTGAGACTTGTCCAGTAACTGCATCTGTCTATGTCCCTGTTTACTGTTTCATTTCATTTCTGTACTGTTTTATACTGTTTTAACTATTTTCATTGCTAGTTAGTGTTTCATTACTGTAATTGCATTTTTATTGAATTACTTAATTATAAACTGCTTTTTCATACTTGAGTTGTATTTTATGTTTGTGAGTGCTCTATCTGTGCTTTTCTGTGCATTTTTGTGAGGTTTCTGTGTTCTAGTCGGGTAGCATAGTCTGGATAGAGGCCTGCTGTTATCTAGGCCTGGTTGTTTTGCTTGAGTTTCCTGTGTTTCTGGCAGCCATCTAATGTTGCCTTTGCTGTTGGTGAGAGTAACAGTATTGCCTGACCTTCTCTAGCGCAAGTGGTTGAAAGAGCATGGGCTAGCAGGATTGGGTAGTTACTCGAGTTTCTAGATTCTAACATCTTTTCTGGTATTTAAACCCTGTGTCAGCAGGAGGCTGTGCTTGTTTTTACTAGACTGAGGAGTGGTGATTCATCACTCTGACAAAGCAGAAATTCCCTGAGGCTCCAAGAGCAGAATACGTTTTTGTTTTACGTTTATTTCATTGAATTGCACTTCTTAATGCTTATAGTTGTGCTACACAGCTAATCTACTACATTTTGCACTGTTGTACAGCTTTTTCTTTTTTACTGTTTCACTGCATTTTTGCACTGTTTATACTGGTTTAACTGTATTTTCATTGCTAGTGCTTCATTACTGTAATTCCTTTTTTATTGAATTACTTAACTGTAAACTGCTTTTTCATACTGAGTTATATTTTCTGTTTGTGAGTGCTCTGTGTTTTTCTGTGCAATTATTGTGAGGTTTCTGTGTTCTAGTCAGGTAGCATAGTCTGGATAAAGCACCACGAACAAAACCATTTCACCTACTCCAAAAAACACAACGACCAGTTTTCAAATGGAAATATAGTCCAATTGTTGCTTTGGTTGCAAAGAAAAGACACGTAGTAAAACAAGCACACTTTATTTTAGCGCCCCGGTGTTACCACCTTCATGGTATAAAAAAATTACAGAAACCATACCTTTTATACTAAATTATAAATTAAATTCAGTATATTTCCATTTTGTTCCTGGTCGTTATAGTCTGGATAAAGGCCCGCTGTTGTCCAGGCCTTGTTGTTTGATTGAGTTTCCTGCATTTCTGGCAGCCATCTTCTGCAGGTAGTATCTGGTATTCACTGTTAGTGAGAGTAAACGGGGTTGCTTGACCTTTTGTAGCATAAGTGATTGGTTGAAAGCAGGGGCTAGCAAAATTGGGTAGTAATTCGAACTTCTAGATTCTTCCACCTTTTCTGGTATTTAAACCCTGTATTTGTTTGCTCATTGCACACTGCTTTAACCCATTGCGAGGTATCTCCATTGCATTTTTTCCCCTTACTAGCACTCCTGTGTAACGGACGCCCTCCCTTGCAAGCACTGTGATTTTTATCCAGCTATACTCACACTTATCGATACTATTTACCTGTCTTACACAGATTCTGACAACCATGGATGGACAGTTTCATGTGGTTTCTCCTGCTAGTTTTGTTGATATGGGCATCCTGAGACAGTGTAGCAACTGGCTCTTGTACACGGACAACCCTCTTCTTCTGCCACCTAAGAACACAATATGTGAGAGATGCAATTACATTAAGAAACCTAGAATCCTTCCAAGTGAAAGTCACAAAATCTGATGGAAACAGACTTTATTGCACAAACACCCCAAGGTAGCACTTTTGTCTCCTCTCTTTAAAATTCAGAGACAACTTCAGACTGAGATTACATACTAAAATCTCCATTTTTAAAATGCTGTAATCACATGATAACACTCATAAAATCACATGATAAACCCACATTTAAATCAATAGTTACATAACATTTAACATAATTATTAGCTTCAAGCCATCTAAAAAATATGCAAATCAACATAAAACAAGCATTAATGTTTAAGCCCTTTTCTCCTCAGATACATGATAAAGTTTTCCCTATTATTTAAACCTGGTGGGAAGCAGGCATCAAGTCTAACTTGCCAATAGTATTCCAGCCAACCCTGCTCCTCTTCTATATTACTAATATTGGAACTACTTGACAAAGTTTCCAACACCAAGAATTTAAAATCTACTTTGCACTTCTTTGTTTTATAGTACTTGCTTAATGCATTTCTCTCATCCCCTACTTGAACTGCATATTTGTGTTTATATATCCTTTTATTTAGTTCTTGTGTGGATCTTCCGACATAGAAGGATTTACATTTTAAACAAGCAGCCAGATAAACTGCTTATTTAGCTTTACAGCTAAATACCCCTGGTACTTTAATTGTATATTCTCTATTATTAACTCATTGGAATCCATGTACAAAAATTTACACTTATTACAATTAATGCACTTAACCACACCATACTTCTGTTTGACTGGTTTGGGCTTATTTAATTTCCCTTGAAATTTTTTTTTTATAAATTTTAGTTCTTTTTTTTGAAAAAATCGTGGTCTAATTTCAATTTTATCAGTAATCACTGTTGTCTAAATAGCCCCCCAATTTCTTCTTATAACATTCTTAATCGCAACAGCATCCACACTGCCATGGATGTTCCATATCTATATGGCTGTCTTAGATTTACTTCGATATATCTATCCCTTTTAGCTACTTTTTCATGGAAAATGTGTCTTAACTTCCACTTCGGGATTAACCCCTTTTTATAATTATATTACAAAAGGATTCAGCTTCCTCAAGAAAATCATTATCTTTCTTGGTTAGCTTACTAATCCTTGTTAACTATCCCTTGGCTATGTTCAACTAAGTTCCCTGGGATGCATACTTGAGTAATGCAGATGCTTATTTTTCTGTACTTCCTTCTTGAAAACTTTTGACACTGTTTTATTATTTTCTTTTCTTCAATAAAACGAATGAGGGAGAAACACGGCAGGAGCAATGTAAAAAACTTTAATACGGTTAGCGCTTTCACATCACAGATGCTTCTTCAGACCATGCGTAAATCAAACTGAAACCATTTTATATATTTTCCAAGCTCTACTAGATCATTGTCAGTTAATTAATTACATCTATTTAAAACATTCAAGTTAGAGAGACAACATACTATTTCTACAGTGTGAAAAATACTGCAGCTTAGAATTACAAAACAGCATTTCATCACTAAGGAAAAGTGTAAAAACAAGCATAAAATACTATAAAAGGGGAGCATACAAACTGGTTTTCATAACAGTCGTGTTTTTAAGTAAGGTTTAATCGATGTCCTATCATTAAGCCCTGGTTCTTTTTCAGCCTGTAGCTCAATGATCCATTTTAACTCTCTCTATTCCAGTTTATTTTTCATGTCACCCAACCTTAAATCTTGAAAAACACATTCAATAACTTTAAATTCAAAATGATGCATTTCCCCCTGCACAAGTAACATGTTTGGCTAGGGCACTTCTATCCTGTTCATTATTCCTGACGGCAGTCAAATGTTCTTTGAACCTCTCTCTTAATGAGCATGTGGTCATGCCAACATAAAAAGGAAGACAGACCACACAGACAGCCAAGTATACTAAAATCCTTGTTGTACAATTTGCCCTGACTCTACATTCATACTTATTTGTTATAGGATGTATAAATATTCTATCACTCAAAACATCACAAACACTACATTGCCCACATTTATTAAGGCCATATACCTCATCCTTTGGCCTTTTTGGTTGACACAGTAACCTTTTAAGATTTCTTTTGTTTTATAACAAAACTTAGGCTTCTGGCCTACTGTCCTAGCTATCTCAGGATCTGACTGCAAAATGGACCAATTCTTATAGGTTCATAGGTTTATACTAGTCTATCTGCCCTAAGGCATTTATAAGCCTAGCCCAAATTTTTGTGGCTTACGCCACCCCTTATATGAAAAAATACTGTGCCCATTAGTTTGTTGTGCCTCTGTCCAGCAGTGACACAGAGATGATTCCCGGGGTAAACCTACGATCTCCCATCCACAGGTCAAGATTTCTCTTGAACAGAGCCAGCTAGGTGCTCTGCCTCACATGGACCGGGATTTTAGTCCACAGCATAGGGAGTCTCTGAGTGATAAATCTATCCCTCCAGCACATCCTATTTATATCCGTGCTAAGGTTTAAGTCGCTTGCTCTAGTGGTTTTGGTGGATTGGGATTTTTTGAGGTGGAGCATGTCCATTAATTCCGGGTTGGACATGGCCTTGTATGTCAGGCACATGTCACCTCTGAGCAGACGGTATGCGACTGAATAGAGCTGGAGTTTCTTCAATCTGGCAGCATATGACAGATTTTGGAGTCCCTTTATCCTTTTGGTGAGGAACTTTTGGGGTCTCTCCAATTGCTGCAGATGTCTGGTGAGATGCATCCCGAATGGGGCATTGTACTCGATCATTGGTCTGATAAGTGAAGAGTACAGGGGAACAATGACCTCACTAGATCTGGATGTGAATCCCTTCATGATCAGGTGGGCAATGTAGAAGGTCTTTCTAACCACTTTAGCAACGTGAGTGTCAAAAGAAAGGCCACTGTCAACCTGGGTCCCCAGGTCCCTGATAACCTCTTCTGTGCTTAGTGAATTGCCACCTATATGGTAGCTTGGGGTTACCTTGTTTTTCCCGAAGGGTATGACTATACATTTTTTGGCGTTTAACTTCAGGCCATGGCTCTGGCACCAGCTATCTGTTTCCTTGAGTCCCTTCTGAAGGATATCCATGTCCGATGCACTTTCCACTATGGCGCCCAGTTTGCAGTCGTCTGCAAACTTTGTCAGCCAAAGTCCTCCCATGTTGGCCTGTACTTCTGAGAAGTAGATGCCGAACAATAGGGGGCCAAGGACCGAGCCCTGTGGGACACCACTTGTGACCGGCTTGGAGTCTGACATAGCGCCAGCAGCTCTAACCCTGTGGGTTCTGTCCTTAAGCCAGTTTGCAACCCATCTTGTGACATATGAGTTTACATTTAAGCTGGTAAGTTTTTCTACAATACCCGAGTGGGGTATTGTGTCGAAAGCCTTTGCAAGGTCAAGGTAGGCTGTATGGACTGCCTTTCCCTCATCAATGGCCTTGGTGACTGTTTCAAAGAAGTCGACCAAGTTCAAAAGGCATGATCTTCCCTTGACGAAGCCAAACTGGGTCGGGTCCAATGTCTGCAAGTCCCCTATATCTTTGTTTATGAGATCCATTATGATCCTCTCCATAGCTTTGCAGACTAGACTTGTTAAGCTTATGGGGCGGTAATTACCAGGGTCCGTAGAGGCACCGCCTTTGTGGAGTGGGACCACAGTTGCCGTACGCCACTCCTTGGGCACGTATCCTGTGGTAAGGCTGAGATTAAACAGCTGCCTTATGTGCGGGTTTAATTCCACATTTAGCTCGTGTAACACACAGCCGGGGACACCATCCGGTCCCATTGATGCTGTGTTTTTAGCTTTAGAGAGAGCAGCTTTCACCTGCGCATTTGAGATGTCTGGGAGGCTACACTCCACTGGGATAGTTATCTCTCCTTTAGGGGGGAGGGGGTGAAGTTTGCACTGAACCTGTCTGCCAGTATGTTGGCAATGTCTGTGGGTTCAGTGATTTTTGTATCATTTTGGACTAATTCTGAGCATATCTGGGAGTTTCCACCCAGGTTCCTAACATAGCTGAAAAAGGCCTTATGATTGTCCTTTGAATCCATGGCAATTTTTCTCTCAAAATTGGCCTTAGTTGATTTTATGAGTGCTCGTATTTTTTACTAATAATGATCAGGGGTGACTTCCTTTTATGGATTTTGTTCTATCATGTAATAGCTTTCTCCTCCTATTGTAAAGTTTGTTAATGGCTGGGGTCCACCAGACTGGACGTTTGCCCTTTGTGGAAAGAGTCTTGGTTTTATTTGGGATTGCCTGATCCATGCAGTCCTGGAGGTGTTCATAGAAGGCATTTGTAAGGGCTTCCGCAGCTTGGGTTGTGGTTTCCACTGGCTCAGGGGCCTTGAAAGATACCACACCAGTCTTGAGTAGTGTGAAGTTTGCTTTAGAGAAGTTCTTCACTGTGGTCTTTTTTGTTTGGGGTGGGGGCGGGATGTGGATTTCCAGTGAGATTAGTTTATGATCAGATCTCACCAGTGAGGGATATACTTCCGGTGTGGAGCATTTTGTCACCATGTTTGTGATAATGAGATCTAGTATATTTTCTCCTCTCGTGGGAACAGTGACTAGCTGTTCCATGGCATTTGAATTTATGAACTCCAGGAACCGTTGGGCTAGAAAGTTAGGGCTTGAGTAATGTTCCCAGTCTATATTCGGGTAGTTGAAGTCACCCAATATGATGGTGTTTGGAGATACATTTATACCCTCCAGTGTCTTCAGGAAGGCTGTGTGGGGTTCCTGAGTTTGAGAGGGTGGCCTGTAGCATGCTACAATTTGTAGAGCAGTTTTGCCTATGGTTAGTTGCACCTGGATGGTTTCCAAAGCTTCGTGCGTTGCCACCAACCTGGAGGTGTGGGTATCCTTTATGAATATGGATACACCCCCTCCTTTTGTGGTGTGGTCCGGGTTTTGGGGCCGGAACGCATGATATGAGGTAAAACCTAATAGTGCCGGGGTGCTCTCAGGAGCCTTGAACCAGGTTTCAGTTACAGCACAGACATCTATGTTCTCCATACTGAGAAGGGCCTCGAGTGCGTGCATTTTGAGATTTAGACTTCTGGCATTGTGCAGCATTACCCTCAGTTTCTTCCCATTTTTGTTTTCTAGGGTGGTAGGTTTAGAATTTGAGCCTTGCCTAAAAAAGGCACTATGGGAGTGGCAAGAGCCTTAGCCAATATCCGGAATCCCAGGGGTGACAGGTGCAAGCCGTCCCTTGCGAAGCAGCGTGGCTTGTCAAGCATGTCATTCCAGACAGACAGACACTGGATCCCCTTTGAATGACACCAGACATTAAGCCAATTGTTAAAGCTGATCATCTTGTCTCTATATTGTGGCATCATTCTTGGTGAAGGAAGGATACTGCTCAGGGTCAGGGTCATACCTGCCTGGGCTACATAATCAGAGAGCTCCTCTATGTCTCTTTTCATGTAGGCCAGGGAGGTACGTCTCAGGTCGTTCACACCAGCATGGACAATGCTGTGTCATATTTGTACTTGCCGTGGAGTGACCCGAGTGCTTGTGTTATGTGGCAGATTCTTGCGCCCGATAGGCAGCTTACTGTGACCCTCACCTTGTTCAGCCTGGTGAGTGGGACGTCAGTGTGTTTGACTATGGAGTCACCTATGACAAGTATGTTTGGTGTTGTATTTGGTCTTAAGGGCTGTGACTGCTTTGCACACTGCTTTTGTGGTTTATGTGTTGCTTGTGGGGTGTCTTGAGGTAGCAGTTGTTTGGGTGTCTGCTTTGGAGGCCTCTGCTGTTTAGGTAATTTTTTACTCAGAGCCTCCGAGTATGTCTCTGTGTGTTTGTGTTTGATTCAGTGGTGTGGTAGCATTATGTGAGGCTGGTTTTGTGGTGTGTGTAGTTGCCTTCTCCTCCTGTCTGGTCTTGCCAGTCCTGAGTTGAGAGAGCTCAGCCTCCAGTTTGGCTAAATAGCTGCATCTCTCGCAAGTATTTGTGTTATGTGGGAGGAGGAGAGGGTTGTCTGTGTACATGAGGCAGTTATAACATTGCCTCAAGATTCCCAGATTCACCAGCTGGACCGGAGAGGAGATTGACAACTGACCTTTGGACATGCTAGAATAATATTGGGAATTCCTTAATTGAAAACAAGGGCCAGTGGGGAGTGAGGGTGTTGTGCTTTTAATTTTTAGTGCTGACTTATATAATTGCTTTAGTGAGCAAGTGCCAGGTAACTTGAGTGCAATGTGTTACAATTAACTAAATGCAAAAACGACAAACAGTAACTTTCTTTCAAGTGAAACAAGGAAATAAGTACAGTAAGCAATGCAGATGTCACTAGTGATCCACAGAAGCGCTGAGAAGCCGCGTATTAGGTGGAATTAGCTTCCAGGGAAATAACAAGCAAACAAACAACAAGCATATAAACAAAGCTAGATTCAGCAGGCCTGGATCTAGTCTATGCTAGAGCAAACAAGGTGTACCAATTTCAGTAAGATACAGTTCAAATATTCAGGCACTATAAACCTTTAACCAGAAATTCCCAGCTCAGAAGGGCAGAGTCCAACCTCTTCTCCCACAAGAGTGCAGACCACGAACCTTCTTAATGTAAAATAACTGGCCTGAAGCCCAAGTGCCTAAACCAGAACTAATACACTTGGACACTGGGCTCTCAATCAGCAGTTCCCAACTTAGAAGGATGAAAGCTACCTGTCCTGCCACCACAGTGCTTGCCACAAACCTTTCTAATGTAAAACAACTGGTCTGAAGCCCAAGTGCTTAATCCAAAAGACTTAGAATGATAGCTACACTTTAATCAAGTTACAACCAAGCAGTAATAAATACAATTGAATACTTTAGAGAATGTCTGGATTAGTGCTCAAGTTACACAAACAAAGGTAGATCCAGCAGGCCCGAATCCGGTCTATGCCACAGCAAACAAGGCGCACCAACTTCAGTAAGAAGCAGTTCAGATATGCATGCACTATAAGCCTTTAACCAGAAATTCCCAGCTCAGAAGGGCAGAGTCCAGCCTCTCCTCCCACAAGAGTGCAGACCATGAACCCTCTTAATGTAAAATAACTGGCCTGAAAGCCCAAGTGCTTAAACCAGAATTAATACACTTTTAGAATAACAGACACTGAGCCCTCAATCAGCAGTTCCCAACCTAGAAGGATGTAAGCTACCTGTTCTGCCACTACAGTGCAGACCACAAACCCTCTCAGTGCAAAACAACTGGTCCGAAGCCCAAGTGTTTAAACCAAAAGGCTTAGAATGAGTTACACCAAGCAGTAATAAATACAATTGAGTATTTTTAAGATGATGCAAAAGTAAAATGAAAGTAGGTAGAAACACAAGTACAGTAAAAGCAGATGATTTTTTTTTTTTTTTTTTATCTGAACAAGTGCTGAGATCAAAGAAACAGATTTGAGTGCTGACACTAGAAAACTGGCTAGTTATAAGAAAAAAAAACAAGCAAGAAGGCTTCCCTCAAACACAGAAGGGCTTGGGGGCTCAGAAGCCTACAAATAGTCTATACCACTTAACAGGAATGGCAGGAAATAAGCTTTTTTTTTTTTTGTCCATTTCCCAGATGCTCTCTTTGTACACAGTAGGAGTGCCTGAAATCAGAATATGATCTCACTGCACTCAGTTGAGTGAGCAAATGAGATGGGCCCAGAGGCAGGCTGAGGGGCGGGCAGTTTCAAGGCCACTAAGATTAACACCAAAACAAAAACATGGAGGGTGGGTGGGAATAACTGAAGAGCAGAATAACTGCCACTTCAATTAAATATTCCTTCAACACAGTTTAAATCAAATTAAATACTGTATTTTTTTTTAAAAAAAGTGCAGATAAAGGTACTTAAATTCTCTTATACGTCCAGTTGAATATAACCAAGTTTTTAGCCGGCCAAAGCTGAGGTTTTTAAGCAGAAAATATTTCACAATGCACCACTTAAATCACATCAATCAATCACATTTTGTACTTTTCTAATATTCCCAGCATACTCTAAATAAATAGGCAAGTTTTTAGTAGTAAAATTTTCTTTAAGTTGTTGGGGTAAGGTGTCCTGAACACTAACAATGTATGGGCTTGCTCTACCCTTCCTCTTATATTTAACCTGACAAATTCCCATATTTGCTTCACTTTTCAGATATTTCTGCTGTAATAATTCATTCCTAAACGTTCCCTTATTCTGATCAAAATGCTCCCTTTTCATGTCTAACTCAGAAATGTGCATAGCCTGACCTTTTATAATATTCCTATATATATAGGTAGGGTGCATAATATCTCTAATCGGGACATTATTTCTTCTACATTCCTTTCTAAATAATCTACTAAAAATTAATTTAGAGTATGCTGGGAAATTTTGTTTGTTGGAGTGAGAGGGAGTTAATTCAGGGTGGCTACACTACTGACTTTTATTATTTTCTTTGTATACAGTTAAGTCCAAAAAAGTAATTAGTTTGTCATCATACTCATGAGTAAATTTGACATAAGTACATACATTACTGATAGCTAATAAATTCTTCTAGCTCTTCCCTCGTTCCTCTCCAAACTAAAAAGGCATCATCAGTAAATCTCACCATTTTATTAATTTTTATCCTTAAATCTACTTCCTAACACCTGGGCTGTTTCCCATCCCTGCATAAAAACATTGGAGTAACTAGGAGCCAAAGCTGCCCCCATAGCCACGCCATTTGTTTGTACAGCTGTAAGTAATGATTCAAGTATTACTATTACCATCCCTTCATCATTCAGGATCATAGTGTACAAAGATTTAATGTCTAAAGTCACAAGCAGATCTTTTTCATTTACACATACTACTTCAATTTTTCTTAGAAAGTCAAAACTATCTTTTATGTAAGTAACATTCATAGGGACTATTTTTCTGAAGATGTCTATCTACAAAAACAGACAAACCTATCTTGCTGTTGGCACTCGACACAATGTGTCTTAACGGTGGCTCATTTAGATCTTTATGGATCTTGAGGAGAGTGTGTTGAGTAGATGGAAAGAGTACTTTGAGGGGCTGATGAATGAAGAGAATAAGAGGGAGAGAAGGTTGGATGATGTGAGGATAGTGAATCAGGAAGTGAAACAGATTAGCAAGGAGGAAGTAAGGACAGCTGTGAAGAGGATGAAGAATGGAATGGTTGTTGGCCCAGATGACATGCCAGTGGAAGCATGGAGGTGCTTAGGAGAAATGGCAGTGGAATTTTTAACCAGATTGTTTAATGAAATTCTGGAAAGTCAGAGGATGCCTGAAGAGTGGAGAAAGTGTTTTGGTACCTATCTTTAAGAATAAGTGTGATGTGCAGAGCTGCAATAACTACAGAGGGATAAAATTGATCAGTCACAGCTTGAAGTTATAGGAAAGAGTAGTGGAAACTAGGTTAAGAAGGGAGGTGATAAGTGATCAGTATGGTTTCATGTCAGGAAAGAGCACTACAGTTGTGGTATTGTATGAGGATATCGGGAGTGGCAGAGAAGTATGTAAGAGTGGTACAGGATATGTACGAGGGTAGTGTGACAGTGGTGAGGACTGTGGTGGGAGTGACAGATACGTTTAAGGTGGAGGTGGGATTACATCAAGGATCAGCTCTGAGCCCTTTCTTATTTGCAGTGGTGATGGACAGGTTGACAGATGAGATCAGACAGGAGGCCCCGTGGACTATGATGTTTGCAGATGACATTGTGATCTGTAGTGAGAGTAGGGACCAGGTTGAGACCCTGGAGAGGTGGAGATATGCTTTAGATAGGAGAGGAATGAAGGTCAGCAGGGCTAAGACAGAATATATGTGTGTAAATGAGAGGGAGGGTAGAGGAATGGTGAGGATGCAGGGAGTAGAGTTGGTAAAGGTAGATGAGTTTAAGTACTTGGGATCAACAGTTCAGAGTAATGGTGAGTGTGGAAGAGAGGTGAAGAAGAGAGTACAGGCAGGGTGGAATGGGTGGAGAAGAGTATCAGGAGTGATCTGTGACAGACTGGTACCAGTAAGAGTGAAAGGGAAGGTCTACAAGAGGGTAGTGAGACCAGCTATGTTATATGGGTTGGAAACGGTGACATTGACAAAAAGGCAGGAGTCCGAGCTGGATGTGGCAGAGTTAAAGATGCTAAGATTTGCACTGGGTGTGACTAGGATGGACAAGATTAGGAATCCGTATATTACAGGGTTAGCTCAGGTTGGACAGTTTGGAGACAAAGCAAGAGAGGCGAGATTGCATTGGTTTGGACATGTGCTGAGGAGGGATGCTGGGTACATTGGGAAAAGGATGCTAAGGATGGAGCTGCCAGGTAAGAGGAAAAGAGGAAGGCCTAAGATAAGGTTTATTGATGTGGTGAGAGAGGACATGCAGGCGACCCCTAACGGGAACAGCCGAAAGAAGATGATGATGGTATCCCAAAGGTCCTACTAATTTTGAGGTTTACATTAATCAAATTCTTTCTGATATTTTCATCTGTTCTACCCGTACACCACCATTCCTCTATATGTGAATCAATAAACATGTAACCCCCTTTTACATCACTTAATATAATTTTTCTATATTTTTTCATCTGCCAAAAGCTCTCTCATTTTACTTTCATAACTCATTCTGTCAAGTGCCACAAGCGCTCCCCCTTTGTCAGCTTTAAAAAACAAGATATTTTCATTTTTCATTAACTTTTCAAAACATTTTTTATAACTTTTTTTATCATTCTTAGACATACTTAAATTCATTTTTGTTGTCTAACGGGGGGTTAAAAGAACTGGGCTTATAAAACTAATAAAATTAAAAGATTATTGTCCAGGAAAGGTGCAGGTGCCAAGTTGGAAACAGTCTCTCCTTTGTCTAAACAAGCAAATAAGGTCACTGGCGAAATCCTCTAAGGCTAATTTCGAATCCAAATTGGCCACATCCACTAAGGACATTCACAGGGCCTTTTTCGCATTGGTCTGCAGTCTCAAAGGTAACTCCCAAATTTGCTCTGAATTGGTGGTCAAGAATGCCACATACACAAACGCCATAGATATAGCCAACCTGGTTTCAGACAAGTTCAGTGAAAACTTCACCCTCCCCAATCCCCCCAGTCAGTAAACCAGGACATCCTCAGCACCTGTCCACCTTCCCTCATTACCAGGGAGTAGGTTATTAATGCCCTACCAAAGGCAAAAGGTACAGGCTCCATGACACCCGACAACATCCCTGGCTGTGTTCTACATGAACGCATCCAAGAGCTCTCAGCACCACTAGGCACCCTATTCAACCAAAGCCTTTGCACCAGCTTCATCCTAGCAGAATGGAGGACAGCCGTTGTCACCCCTCTGCACAAAGGTGGAAAGACCACTGACTCAGGCAGTTATAGGCCCATCAGCCTAACTAGCTTGATCTGCAAGCACATGGAATCCATTATCTTGGACCTTATAAACAAGGACATTGGCAACCTCCAAACGCTTGCTTCCACACAGTTTGGTTTTGTCAAAGGGAGATCATGCTTGTTAAATTTGGTCGCCTTCTTCGAAACAATCGTCATAGCCAAGGATGAGGGCAAGACGGTGCACACCACCCAACTTAACCTAGCCAAACCCTTTGACACTATTCCCTACTCTGGCGTAATAGATAAACTGTCCCAGTTAGGCATCAACCCATATGTTACCAGATGGGTAGCTAACTGGCTCACTGATAGAACCCAGTCAGTCAAAATAAGGGAAACCACCTCTAGTAGTAGACCCGTAACAAGCTGTGTACCCCAAGGATCGGTATTGGAGCCTCTACTGTTTGGGATGTACTTTTCTGAGGTGTAAACAAAAAAACAGTGGTCTGTGGCTGACCAAGTTTGCAGATAACTGAAAGCTGGGTGCTGTCATAAATTCCCCTAGTGATGTGAACATCCTCCAAGAGGGCCTTAACTAAACCAATGACTGGTGCCAGAAACATGGCTTCAAACTTAATGCCAAGAAATGCATCATTATCCCCTTTGGGGAAAATGGTGTCCCCACTAATTACCACATTAATAACTATGTACTAAGCATGCAATCAGTCGTGAGGGACTTGGGCACCCAGGTTGATAGCAACCTGACTTTTGACCACCATGTTCCCTCTGTTGTATGGAAATCTTTCTACACCCATCTCATAAGTAAGGGTATTTCATCCAGGAACAAGGAGGTCATAACTCCTCCCTTATCAGACCCATTATTGAGTACAATGCCCCCTTCGGCATGTAGCTTGCCAAGCACATGCAGCAGTTGGAGAGACCACAGAGGTTCCTGACCAGGAACATCCAGGGTCTCAAACATCTATCCTAGACAAGCTAAAAGCTCTGTCCCTCTACTCAGTCTACTACAGACTGCTCAGAGGTGACCTGTGTCTGGCATAGAAGGCTGTCTCAGACTCCGCCTTGATGGAGTTGATGCATATTTGTAAGTCAAACTCCACTCACGCAACCTGCACACAGGCCGCAACCTGGTCTGTGACATTAATAGAACTTGTTGGCGGGATAAATTTGTGTCCCAATGACTCCCCCCATCTATGGAATAACCTTCCCCTCCTTGTCAAGCAGAGTATCTCACTAGCCCTCTTTAAAAGGAACCTGGACGACTGGATGGGAAACAGAAAATATACCCCTGGGATCCCACCTGTGTCCTTGCTGGACAGGGAAAACAGGTGTTGACTTTGAGAGAACATGGGCGGAATTCTTGGCTAGGCTTATAAGGGACTGTGGGCCAATAGCCTCGTATAGTCCTATGAACCAATGATGGATGGGATGCAGATGCAGGATTACAAAGTGATTAAAAAAGGTACTGGTGCTTTCCTACAGAATTATTGAAGAGAGAATTTAAGGACATGATAACACTTAGAGTGAGAGCTGCTAGAGCATTTATAAACTGCTCCTGAAGTGGTACCTAGTCCTTGCGACATGTTGAAATAGATGTTAATCTAGCTGAAAAGAGGGAGAAGGAAATATTTAGAAGGATGGCAAATGTTAAATCACTGCAGAGTTATTTGTCTTTCGGCTTTTTCCTGGTAAGGGGTCGCCACAGCGGAACTCCGGTCCACTAATGATTGGCAGTAGATTTTTACGAAACACCGAGGTGCCAGCTCGACACTCAACCTTCAACGAAGGCACGCCCATTTACACACGCATGTCTTTCGAACATGTCTACCCAACCGCGGGGAGGACATGCAGACTCCACACAGAAGGTGCCCCCAAGCCCAGCTGAGAATCGAACGGGAGAACCTCTTGCTGTGAGGTAACAACGCTACCGCCGTATCACTGAAGAATAAAAACTAAAATTCTTCAGATCAGGAGCAATAGCTACAGAGTGCAAGAAACCAATAGACAAGCATTTGTATAATGTGTACTTGAGTTGGGGAAAAATGCTATTAAACAGCTGTTTTTGTTTTATTTTTTAAAGTAATCCCAGAAGACAGAAGTGGTTACCACAGAGATTAAGGCAATAGAAAGTAGAAAGTGTGGTCATGCAACTCTTGAGATACTATTAACAGGAAGAGTATCTAGAGGTTCTGATTAGGTTTAAAGGTGTGTATTAGGCTAATGGCCTTGGATCCTTTACAAGCCTAGCCCAAAAAAAATGCCCAGGCACCACGCCACCTGATGTTAGTTCACAGTGCTGAAATATTTTGGAAATTTTATGAACATTTATATAAGCTGAGGAATGGTGAAATGCAGATAAGATGGAGTTAGAAATACTTATGGAAGGTTTGGATTACCCATTGTGAAGGGGAAAGGAGAATCAGCTGTTAGGGGAGATGGGAGTTGGGGGTAAGAAAGTTACACATGGAATGTGGCAATTACTGTTGTAGTTAGAGGCAGAAGTGCGAATATTCTGGAGGAAGCAGTAATAGCAGTATTGTTGAAAGAGAGAGAAGGTCCCCCAGACCCTGGGTCATAAAGACAGAAGTGTTGGTCTGTATTAGCTAGGAGAATGGCAATAATGGTGCCAACATTGATTGACCTGGATCATGGACGAGAGACTGCTATTTGAGTATTAATAGAACAATAATGATTCAGAGGGCATCAGAATGTTGTGTTTTTTTTGTGTGTGGGGGGGGAGACTTGTGATGAGCTTGGATGTAGACCAAGTATTTAACACTGTTGGAATTTTGTGTAGAGCAGTGGCAGCTTTTGCATTTCCCAGGTTAAGGATAATATGTGAAGATTAGAGGCAAGAATAAAGTAGGGAATAGTACTTCTGCTAAAATCGAATTTGAGTAAGGGAACTAGAAAGGGGTGTCCCCTTTCTCCTCTGTTTGCTTTATGTTTAGAGCCTTTAGAAAAAAAAAAGTAAGGGACTCCAATCCAGAGATGCAAGTAGTGTGGAGTGCAGGAAACATAGCCTTATTTGCAAATGTCATTTTTTGACAAACCCAGAGCAGGATATTCTACTGTTGTGGAGCATCTTGAAAAAGTTTCAGGCATTTTTGGGATACAAAATAAGAGAGAAAACAAAGTCAATAAAATGTATTTTTATGCAACTTAAATGGGTATCCATATCTATGGGGATATGACAAAATGAAATTCAAGATTCTGCAATGGCAGCTAAAGAGATGGGAGCTCAAGATAATTAAATACAGAAGACTGGAAGGCTAATGATTATTGATTTCATAGGTATGTACTAGGCTATTGGCCCTAGGGCCTATATAAGCCTAGCCAAGTGGTACCCTGCCTTTTGCCACCCAAGAAAATTATTTTCCTGTGCCCCTGTCAAGCAGAGCCACAGAAGTGACCCCTGGGGTGAATTTCCCATCTCCTATCCAATCGTCAAGATTTTTCTTGAAGACTGCTAATGAGGTTTGTTTGATATAGATAGGTAGTTTGTTCGAGTATGGGAAGTCTCTGAGACAGGAATCTATCCCTCCAGCATGTTCTGTTTATTGTGGTGACAAGGTTTAGGTCCCTAGGGCGTGTAGCTCGGAGGGATTGGGATTTCTTTACATGGAGCATGTCCAACAGGCTCTGGGTTTGACATAGCTTTGTATGTTAAGCAGAGATCGCCTCTGAGTAGGCGATATGCGACAGAATAAAGCTGGACTTTTTTGAGACTGTCTGCGTAGTGCTCCTGTTTGAGGCTGTTAATCCTTTTTGTGAGGTATTTCTGTGGCCTTTCCAGTTGTTGTAGATGTCTTGTGAGGTACATACCAAAAGGGGGTTGTACTCTATAATGGGTCTAATGAGTGACGAATAGAGGGGAACAATGACCTCTTTTTTTCCTGGATGAGAAACCTTTTGTGATGAGGTGTGCCACGTAGATGGAATTCCTGACTACTGTGGCGATGTGATTATCAAAGGAGAGACTACTGTCCACCTGTGTCCCAAGGTCTGTTGTCACACTTTCGGTGTTAAGTAGACTACTGCCTATGTGGGTAGTTCATGGGTACAGAGTTTTTAGCAAAAGGGTTGACAATACACTTTTTGGTATTGAGCTTGAGGCCATGGCTTTGACACCAGGCATTTGTCTCAGTGAGGACCTTTTGTAGGATATCCACATAGTTAGGAGATTTTATTATGGCTCCTAGTTTGCAGTCATCTGCGAACTTAGTTAGCCAAAGACCTTCTGTGTTAGCCTGTAATTCAGAGAAGTAGATACCAAACAGGAGAGGACCTAGGACTGAACCCTGAGGTACTTCACTTGTCACTGGTCTGAAGTTAGATTTAGAGTATGCTACTTTCACAGTGTGGGTTCGGTCAGTGTGCCAGTTGCAACCCATCTTGTGACATAGGGATTTATACCTAGTTTAGTGAGTTTGTCTATAATTCCAGAGTGGGGGATGGTGTTGAAAGCCTTGGCGAGATCTAGATAGGCTGTGTACACCACCTTACCCTCATCTACAGCTTTGGTGACCAGTTCAAAGAAGTCTATCCGGTTTAGGAGACATGATCTGCCTTTTACAAACCCGGACTGGGTAGGGTCCAGAGTTTGGAGATTACCAATGTCATTGTTTATGAGTTCCATGATGATATGCTCCATAGTCTTGCAGACCAGGCTCGTCAGGCTAATGGGGTGGTAGTTCCCAGGATCGGTGGTGGCTCCCATTTTGTGGAGTGGGATAACCGTTGATGTGCGCCATTCATTGGGCACAAAGCCTGAGGTGAGGCTATGATTGAACATGGTACTTGGGTAGGGTGCCAGTTCATTCTGTAGTTCATGTAGAACGCAGCCTAGGATGTTGTCAGGTCCCATGGATGCTGTGTTCTTGGCTTTGGAGAGTGTGTTTTTTTACCTGTGCAGCCGTGATTACAGGTACTTTGCATTCTTCTGGTATAGAGATGGACCCTTTAGGGGATGAGAGAGGGGTAAAGTTAGCACTGAACCTATCTGCCAGGATGTTGGCAATATCAATTGATTCTGTATATTTAGTGGCCATTGTGTTGTAACTCAGAGCAGTGAGTATACAACGCAGCACAGCTCCTTGTGCTGTCCTGCAGAGTGATACAGGCAACAGAGAGACCCAAGAGAGACTTTTCCAGATTTAAGTATTTTTTTCTCTGTTTTTTGCTCCGACTGCCTTTTCCCGCCTAAAAAGCGAGTTTCTAACTGATCTGTGCTTTAAAAAGTTTAAATTGCATTGCCTTTCTGCATTTTACAGTTTTGCACTTGTTTTTCTATCATTTTAAGTCGTTTTTGTATTGTATAACTGTTGTAGGCTACACACTAAAGTGCGCTAGCCTGTTTATAGCATTTACAGTGTTTCCTGAGTGTTTTTCTGCTGTTTCCTGAAAAAAAAAAAAAAAAAAAAAAAATTCTCTCTTCCTGCCTTTGCGGAACTAGATTAGTCCAGATTTCAGGCTTTGCTGAATTCCGGACTGTGGTATAGTTTCCTAAGTTGCCCATATCCTTACTTGGATAGGAGGACGCTTCTCTGTTCACCAGTGAGAGTGGGGAGCTTTGAGCAGCCTATCTGTCCCTGGAGTTGTGGTCTCAGCCCTGAAACTAGTAGCTTATTGGCTGTTTTGGGTCAATGCCTGTCTCTTTCAGTTTCCCTGCTTTAATTGTGCGATTAGCATCGGGCAGCGCCGTTTAAAGTATTCCCGGCTCCACAAAGTCTGCTCTTCACTGTTTCCCTTGGAACTGCTCTAAATCTCAAAATAAGCACTCTATTTTCATTCTAAAGCCCTGCATTTGCTCATATAAGTAATCTTACAGGTAAACACTAATAAACTTAAGCACTACACCCTCTTATACTCCCTTTAAGTACTTGCTCCCTTTTGCTTCTCAAAACCGAGGTGGAATCCTTCAAAGCCCCTGGGCCAGTGGAAAATACAGCCCAAAATGCAGAATCTTTTACAAAAGCATTCTATGGACACCTACAGGAGTGCATGGAGCATGCTATCCCAAATAAAACCAAGACTCACTCCTCCAAAGGCAGGAGACCTGTCTGGTGGACCCCGGCCATAAATAAGCTATGCAACAGAAGGAGGAAGCTACTACATGATAGAGCAAAATCCCAAAAAGGGAAGGGCATCTCTGATCAGTACCAGCAAGAAACTACGATCCCTCATAAAATCACCTAAGGCCAGCTTCGAAAGAAAAATTGCACAAGACAGTAAAGATAATCACAAGGCCTTCTTTAGTTATGTCAGGAACCTGGGAGGCAACTCCCAGATATGCTCTGAGTTAGTGCAAAATGAAAAAAAAATACACTGAACCCACAGACATTGCACTGAACCTTTCTGCCAGGATGTTGGCAACCCCCCCCCCCCCAAAGAGAAAATGTCTATCCCAACAGAGTGTAGCCTCCCTGAGATCACAGATGCACAGGTGAGAGCTGCCCTCTCCAAAGCAAAAAACACAGCATCAGTGGGACCAGACGGTGTCCCGGGCTGCGTCTTACACGAGCTCCAAGAAGAACTAAACCCTCACATAAAGTCACTGTTCAATCTCAGCCTTACTACAGGATATGTACCCAAGGAATGGCGTACAGCAACAGTGGTCCCGCTCCACAAAGGTGGTGCCACAACAGACCCCGGAAACTATCGCCCTATAAGCCCGACTAGCCTGGTCTGCAAGGCTATGGAGTGTATCATCATGGAAATCATAAACAAAGACATTGGGAACCTCCAGACACTGGATCCTACCCAGTTCAGCTTTAAGGGCAGATCTTCCTCTTGAACCTGGTCGACGACTTTGAAACATTTACCAAAGCCATAGATGAAGGGAAGGTAGTCCACACAGCCTACCTGGACCTCGCAAAAGCCTTTGACACAATACCCCAGTCGGGCATCATAAATAAGCTCACCAGCTTAAATATCAACCTCTGTCACAAGATGGGTTGCAAACTGGCTCAGGGATAGAACCCACATGGTCAGAATTGCAGGTGCCATTTCAGACTCCAAACCAGTTACAAGTGGCGTCCCACAAGGCTCAGTCCTGGGACCTCTCTTGTTCGGTATATATTTCTCAGAGGTACAAGCTAACACAGGTGGACTATGGCTGACCAAGTTCGCAGATGACTGCAAACTGGGTGCCATAATCAACTCTCCGGCTGACACAAGCATCCTCCAAAAGGGTCTCACAGAGACGGATAACTGGTGCCAGAGCCATGGCCTAAAGCTAAATGCCAGAAAGTGCATAGTCATCCTCTTTGGAAAAAACAAAGTGCCCACAAATTACCACATAGGTGGTAATCCATTAAGTATGGAAGTAATTAGGAACTTGGGGACCAAAGTGGATAGTAATCTCTCCTTTGACACTCATGTTGCAAAAGTGGTTAGACAGACCTTCTATATAACCCATCTTGTCACGAAAGGGTTCACATCTAGATCCAGAGAGGTCATTATGCCCCTCTACTCATCACTTGTCAGGCCCATAATTGAATACAATGCCCCATTTGGGATGTACCTTACCTGACATCTGCAGCAACTGGAAAGACCCCAAAAGTACCTCACCAAGAGGATCAAGGGACTCAAACAGATGCCCTATGCAGTTCGGCTAAAGAAACTCCAGCTCTACTCAGTTGCGTACCGCCTACTCAGAGGCGATCTGTTTCTGACGTATAAAGCCATGTCCAACCCAGAATTAATGGACATGCTTCACCTCAGTAAATCCAAATCCCTTAGAGCTTCACACTCCAGGAACTTGAACCTCAGCACAGAAATAAATAGGACATGCTGGAGGGACACATTCATATCCCAGAGGCTCCCCTCACTCTGGAACAAAATCCCAATCCATGTTAGGCAGAGCCCTTCACTGACCCTCTTCAAGAGAAATCTTGACGAGTGGATGGGAGATCGTACATTTACCCCTGGGATCTCCTGTGTGTCCCTGCTAGACAGAGGTACAGTAAACTAACCTTAATAGGGTTATTTTCTGTGAACTACTATACAGAGGCACAGTCAACTAATCTAAAAGGGTGGCGAAAGCCAAACACACTCTAGCTAGGCTTATAAATGCCCTAGGGCAGATAGCCTAGTATCAACCTGTGAACCTGAGTGTTGCCATTGAGATTCTTGACATAGCTATAGAATGCTTTGTGGTTGTCTTTAGAATCAGTGGCGATTTTGTTTTCGTAACTAGCTTTGGAGGATTTTATGAGGGATCTCAGCTTCTTACTGAGGCTGACCACGAAGTTCCTCCAATCATGGGATTTTACTCTTTTTTTGCAACAGTTTCTTTCTTCTGTTGTAGAGTTTGTTTGTTTATAGCAGGGGACCACCAGATTGGCTTCCTTTTTTTGGAGGATAGCATCTTGGTTCTGTTCGATACTTAGATACACCAGTGAACATGTATATAGTTCCTTTGCTTGTATGTGCAAGTCAGGCATGTTGCTCTCCACATGAGAGGCTGTATGTAATAGTTAATAAGTAGCTGAACGAGTTTGGGAGAAAAGGGCAACAGTTAAATGGGATAAGCAGAGTCTAGTATTTAGGACTATCAGGCTATAAGTGGTAAATTAAGGTCATACACACTGTGTATATGACACGCTGAGGGAGATAGTAATGCAGAAAAAAGGTGATGGTACAAGTAGGACAAAATGATTAGTTTTATTGAGTCAGGCTGTTAAGGAAATGGTAGTAATCCATACTGCACCTTTAAAGTAGAAGAAACATTTATAATGACTCTTCTGGTGTGAGTATACAGTAGTGAGGGCTTACAAACTAAGCACGAGGTATCTGGAAATAACTGGTGGAAATTAGCTAGAGCCAAAGTACTGGGAACAGATATGTTAGGAGGGTAAAAAGTAAGAATGGGATAGTCTCCCAGATCAGGGTCTGATGACACAGTATAGATACAAGAAGTGGAGGGAAATAAGTGAAAATCCGGCCCTGATGGAGTTCCTAGTGAGCCAAAGAAGAGAAGCTCCAGCAGAAAAGGGGTAATAAGCAGGGCTTTTAAGGTTTTTCATGATAACTATAAGACTCAATCAGAGGTGCTTAGAAAAGTGGGAAGAGACAACTGCCATATTTAGGAAGGAGTGATGAAAGAAAATTTGTAGGGCTCCCAAGTATGCGACAGTTTAGGATATTAGTGGAAATGTTTGAACAGTAATGTTTATACACTGAGTAGACTCAAAGGATGTTATTTACAGGTGAGTAGGGAGTATATGTTGGAAATGTTATAGAGAAGGCAGAGAAAAATGGCAGCATATATTTTAGGGATGCACAAAGTTGATTGTAAAAGACTATATGCAATGTGCTTCAATACAAATGTTGGGGGTAAATTATAATAACTAAAGTGATGTTTCAGAACTTAGAAGTGCCAGGATGCAGTAAGGTATTACTAAATTTAATGATTCTGGCAGCTAGAAAAGCAATGGCTGGCAAATGGAAATCGGAGAGAAAATGAAGATGTATTGAGTTATTAAAAATAAAAAGTAAAGAACTAGAGATGGGATCCTTAAAGGAGAGTAAGTATGATGCGGGGGAGGGTTGGTGAGTCTTTAAAAATATGAAGATTTGTCAAGGGCAGGCTATGGATGTTCATCGTGTTACCCTGCTGCAGTCATCACACTTTGGTTATCTTGTCGTCAGGCGGTCCCGCAGTCGGCCTGAATTCCAAAGTCTTGGTCTGGCGTTGGTTGCTGTCGCTTCTTCCCTGATGTCAGTGCGCCAGGGGTATATATGATGCATCCGACACCATTTTCTTCAGTCTTTCTTGCTGCGCGGTGCCCGAAGCAGAAGCAGTTCGCAAGTGCCGGTCGGCCGACTCCTGAGATTTTCGAAGTCAAATTTCAGATCCGATGTCTTCAATAAAGCTAAGTGCCCCGTTGGGGAAACTTTTCTTGCCTCAGACCGATGTCAGAAAAAGTTAACAATTGTATTTCTTGTGGGAAGCAAATACCTCATAAGGATTTTCATTCTTATTGTATACCTTGCCTAGGCCCAGACCACAACGTCACTGGTTGTCGCTTTTGTGCTAGGTTCAATAAGCGTACTATAAAAAGACGCTTTGATTTCGCACGATACTACTTCGGTAGAAAATTTAACTATACTATGCCGTCGGAGCAACTGACTACCGGCGTGCACAAAAAACGCAAGGATAAGGACAGGCAGCCTAGACCCAAGCCAGACTCCGAGGCCTCGGCTGGGCCTGTCTCCGGTTCACCGGTTTTCAGTGAGGCTCCTATGCAGCCCCTGGCTACCGCAGAACTGGAACCAGAGACCGCTTCGGAGCTTTTGGCGGAGAGTGCTAGGCCGACGCAGCCATTTTCTTTAGCCCCTACCGACGACATTGCAGAAAGAGATGTCGGTGCTGCAGAAACACCTTTGGTTTCTGAAGGTGTCTTCAGACCGCCGACGCTCACTATAAAAACGTATCCTAAGCTCAAGACTCCTATTAAACCAAAAAAGAATGCACTTCAGTCTCCAGTTCAAGGCCCCATGCCTAAGAAACAGATGCTTAAAATGGCTGAAGATTTGATCTCTTTAATCAGGGGTTCCCAACCCCCCCGACAAAAGGCCTAGACAAGAGGAAGATTATGCCTCCTCTGATCAAGTGTCTATTTCCTCAGGCTCCTCTGAGGACCAAGATTACTTCTTTCCCCCTTATGAAGATTCTGATGCTGAAGATTCCATTCCCTCAGCTTCTCCCCCTGAAGACTATTCCTTTGGGGAAACTTTACACACTATGAGGGAACATTTTCATTCGGAAGGTCAGGACTACTCTGACTCAAAGAAAAGGCTCAGAGAATTTCTTTTACTCCCCCAGCACAGATCTCTTGCTATCCCCCCTGTTTTAGACATTGTGGATGATGTTTACTTAGAATCTAGTTTAAATCCAGATTCTCTGCCTCCTGCTCCAGCCAAACCAGACAGATATTATAGAGTACCTGACCCCCACAAATTCCTTTATAAAAGCCCTGTTGCTGATCCAGAGGCCATCTCCCAGGGTCTAAAAGGGAGGGGCTAAGGCTTCTATGGCAAAAAATCCTGTACCCTCTGAAAGGGACTCCAGAGCACTAGACAGGTGGGGGGGGGGAAAGGTTTACACCTCAGCCACTCTAGCTATGAGAATACTAAATTGTCAGTTTCACATGCTAAAATACCAGCAATTTCTAATGTCTCAAATAAGACAAAAAATGAACATACTTCCTCAACAATCTGAATTGAAAGAAATGCAGGATCTGTTGCATGCAGCTGAACAGGTGGGCAAACATACTTTACAATGTGGATTTGATTCTTTGGAGGCTTCCTCTACAGCAGCTGTTACTGCGTCTGTTATACATAGGCATGCTTGGTTAAAGGAACAAACTCTGATCATGTTAAAGCAAAGCTTCTAGATGCCCCCTTACAGCAGGATGTCCTATTTGGAGTTAAAGCAGAAGTAGTCTTAAAGAAGATGGAGGATAAGGCAAAATCTATGCAGACGGTCAAAGATTTTCTACAGGTTCAGCCCCCTCGCTTCAGCAGAAATTGGCCAACAAAAAATTGGTCCTTTCCAGCTACTGACAGACCACAGAGGGGTAAATACAGACACCCAAGAGGCAGAGGACAACCACAAACCCACTACAAACCTCGACAATGGAGCACTGCAACACAGAAGGGAGGAGAAGACAGGCCCCAAACTACTAGAAGGCAAACTCAATGACTTAAACCTCATACGGCCAAGCAAGACTCTCTTGGCAGCACCCTTGGGAGGAAAGTTAGCACTTTTTTCAGACAACTGGCTCATCGTCACAAAGGACAAATGGGTCCTAGACATAATTTCACAAGGATACAGATTCCATTTCCACACCTTGCCAACGAAAAGAGGAATGCCAAGCCTGCCACAAAATCAATGGGCAGAGGCACAAAAACAAATTACAGCTCTCATGGACATGAGAGCCATTCAACTGGTACCTACACGGGAGCAAGGCCAAGGATTTTACTCAAGACTCTTTCTAGTCCCCAGAAAGGACAATGCCTGGAGACCAATTCTGGACCTTTCAGTTCTAAACACCTTCTTACAAGTACCCAAATTCAAGATGCTAACACTACAGCAGCTTCTTCCGATGTTGGGCAAGAAAGCATGGCTAGTAACGTTGGACCTCAAGGAGGCATACCTGCATGTCCCTATCAGACAAAATTGCAGAAGATACCTCCGTTTCATTGCAGGTTCAACCCATTACCAATTCTCTGCACTGCCCTTTGGCTTATCCACTGCGCCCAGGGTTTTCACAAAATGCCTGGCACCAATAATTGCATACTGCAGACAGAGGAATTAAAATATACCCATACCTGGACGACTGCCTCATCCAAGCAGAAAGCAAGGACATCCTCTTACAACATCTGGCTTTTGTAAAACATCTTCTAAGTTGCCTAGGGTACACAGTAAACGAAAAGAAATCAAAACTAGTACCCTCACAAAATATGACATTCCTGGGTGCCAGCTTGAATACAACGGCCCGGAAGGCTTATCTGACACCAGACAAACGACTACAACTGACTCAATATTTCAAAACAATGGCAACAAAGACCCAACTCCGTGCAAGAAAAATTCTGCAGGCCTTGGGTTTCATGGCATCTTGCATACTACTAAACCATTTGCAAAGCTGCATATGAGGAAATTACAGTGGTACCTAAAAGTGTATGGTCTCAACACAGCCACAGCTTGGACACAATGATATCTCTCATTCCCTGCCTTCAACAAATGTTTCTATGGTGGTCACTGGCATGTCACCTCAACAAGGGTCAGCCTTTCACCTTGCCCCCAGCCAGGCAAACTAAGACAACAGATGCATCGGACTATGCCTGGGGGGCACACATGGCAGGACAGTGCGTTCAAGGCATATGGACTGCAGATCAATCAAAAAGAGATGCTAGCTGTACAGAATGCTCTGCAAGAACCTCTTACATCCAGGACAGCTTACAATAAGGACGGACAACACCACAGTAATGTGGTACATAAACAAGGGGGTACACACTCCTACCCTCTATGCAGGCAAGCAATGACCTTGTGGAACACAGCACTGGCTTACCAAGTTCAGCTACAAGCTCAATTCCTACCAGGAAAAAAGAGCACATTGGCAGACGACCTCAGCAGAAACATCATGGATCCCAACGAGTGGAAAATGGATCCACAAGTATTTGCAATGATAACTCAAAAATGGGGCCACCCAGACAGACCTGTTTGCCAGCCCCCAAAACTATCAGCTAACAAAATTTTGTACAAGGACACTTCACCATCAAGCTTGGAAAGTGGACGCACTCTCATTCAGCTGGAAACACCTGACAGTATATGCCTTCCCTCCATTGCCCCTTCTCTCAAAGATGCTTCTGAAAGTCAGAAAGGAGAGACCACAAATGATACTCATAGCCCCAGACTGGCCACGCCAGCACTGGTACCCACGATTAAGGAATATGGCCCGGGGCCCACCTTGGATTTTACCACAAATTGTCCATTTGCTCCCACAGCAAGACAGTCAGATTCTACACAGCCAGCTCAAAACCTTAAATTTGGCTGCATGGCAAATCACCTAAGCATCCAGCCAGCTCCTCTTCCTCAAGCAGTTATGGATGTTATTCTGGAAGCTAGGAGGCCCAGCGCCAGGAAGGCCTACTCGGACAAATGGAAAAGGTTTTGCGCCTGGAACCAAGCTAAAGGCCAAAATACCCTTCAGCCTCACATGCCTCAGATTCTACAATATTTAACTGAGATGTTGCACAAAGGACTTTTCATCCATTAAAATCCATGCCTCAGCTATTTCAGCCCACTACAACACGGATCCACCCTTATTTTCACATCCACTTCTAAGGCAGTTCCTCAGAGGGGCAAAAAACATTAGGCCCCCCAGGAGAGCACCTACACCAACCTGGGACCTCAACTTTGTTCTGGAAAAACTTGCGCTACCTCCCTTTGAACCAGCTTTCTCTGCTGATCTAAAGTTTATATCATGGAAGACTGCCCTGCTGCTAGCAATAACTTCAGCCAGAAGAGTCTCAGAGCTTCAAGCACTAATGGCAGTGGAACCTTTCCTCATTTTCCATCAAGACAGAGTTTCTCTACGAACTAATCCTACCTTCATGCCTAAGGTGGTATCCAGTGTGGCTTTAAATCAAACCATTCACTTACCCACCTTCTTTCCAAATCCACAGAACAAAGGAGAAAGACTCCTGCATTCCTTGGACATTCACAGGCAACTTCGTTACTACTTGGATAAAACTAAGGTTTTCAGAAAATCTGATTAGCTCTTTGTATCCTATGCTGCAGCTTCACAAGGGAAGGCTATATCAAAACAGACCATTTCCAAATGGATAGGACATTGCATTCGTTTTTGCTATACCCATCATGGAAAACCAGTTCCTGCTACCATAAGGCCCCACTCTACCAGGGCAGCAGCTACATCTACAGCCTTCCTCAGGGGGGTGCCAACCAAGGATATTTTGGAAGCTGCAACTTGGAGTTCAGTACACACCTTCACCAAACACTACCATTTACCACTTTACTCTAAGACTAGAGCTGGTTTCGCCACTGCAGTTCTGCATGGACTCCTAGCCTCCTCTAACCCTCTGACTCCCATCCTTAGCTTTTGGATTCTACCCAAATGTGATGACTGCAGCAGGGTAACACAACCACCACCTCAGAACACAACACCTGCAACACATAGACCTCACAGTCAGAGTGTCAAAACAGTCACAGCCCTTAAGGCCAAACACAATGCCAGACACACTAGTCATTGGTGATTCCATAGTCAGACACACTGATGTCCCGCTCACCAGACTGAGTAAGGAGAAGGTCACAGTAAGCTGTCTGTCGGGCGCTAGAATCCGCCACATAACGCAAGCACTCAGGTCTCTCAACAGCAGGTACAAATATGACTCAGTCATTGTCCACGCTGGTGTAAACGACCTGAGGCACTCCTTGGACTACATGAAAAGAGACATTGAGGAGCTCTCTGATTATGTAGCCCAGGCAGGTATGACCCTGACCTTGAGCAGTATCCTACCTTCACCAAGAATGATGCCACAATACAGAGATAAGATGATCAGCTTTAACAATTGGCTTAAACACTGGTGTCATTCAAAGGGGATCCAGTATCTGTCTGCCTGGGATGACATGCTGGACAAGCCACGCTGCTTAAGGACGGCTTGCACCTGTCACCCTGGGATTCCGGATATTGGCAAAGGCTCTTGCCACCCCCATAGTGCCTTTTTTAGGCAAGGCTCAAATTTTAAACCTACCACCCTAGAACACAAAAAAGGAAAAAAACTAAGGGTAATGCTGCTCAATGCCAGAAGTCTAAATCTCAAAATGCACACACTCGAGGCCCTTCTCAGTATGGAGAACATCGATGTCTGTGCTGTGACAGAAACCTGGTTCAAGGCTCCTGAGGGCACCCCAGCTATCAGGTTTTACCTCATATCATGCTCCGCCCCAAAATCAGGAAAATACCAAGAAAGGAGGGGGGGTATCCATATTCATCAAGGACACCCACACCTCAAGACTGGTGGCAACGCATGATGCATCGGAGACCATCCAGGTGCAATTAACGTAGGCAAGACTGCTCTGCAAATTGTAGCATGTTACAGGCCACCTCACAAACTCAGGAACCTCACATGGCCTTCCTGAAAACACTAGAGGGGATAAATGTATCACCAAACACCATCATACTAGGTGACTTCAATTACCCAAATATAGACTGGGATCACTACTCAAGCCCAAACACCCTAGCCCAAAAGTTCCTGGAATTCATAAACTCAAATGCCATGGAACAACTAGTCACCATTCCCACAAGAGGAGATAACATACTTGATCTCATCATCACGAACATGGGAGCACAATGTTCAACACCGAAGTATACCCCTCACTGGTGAGATCAGATCACAACTAATCTCGCTGGAGGTCCTCATCCCACCCCACCTGAAATAAAAAGACCACAGTAAAGAACTTCTCAAAAGCCGACTTCACACTTCTAAAGACTAGTGTGGTCTCCTTTAAGGCCCCGAGGCGGAAAACAGTACTCAAGCCGCTGAATCACTTACAAATGCCTTCTACCAGCACCTGCAGGACTGCATGGATAAGGCAATCCCAAGCAAAACAAAGACTCTTTGTACCAAAGGCAAGCGTCCAGTCTGGTGGACCCCAGCCATAAACAAACTCTACAACAAAAGGAGGAAGCTACTACAAGATAGAGCAAAATCCTTAAAAGGTAAGACACCCTTGATCACTATAAGTAAAAACTAAGAGCTCTCATAAAATCATCCAAAGCAAATTCGAGAGAAAAATAGCTAAAGACTCAAAAGACAATCATAAGGCCTTCTTTAGCTATGTTAGAAACCTAGGAGGAAACTCCCAGATATGCTCAGAACTAGTTCAAAATGATGTGAAGATTACTGATCCTACAGACATTGCCAACATACTGGCTGACAGGTTCAGTGCAAACTTCTCCCCTCCCCAAAAGGAGAGATATCTATACCAAACGATTGCAGCCCCCAAACATCTCCAGCGCCCAAGTGAGAACTGCTCTCCAAAGCAAAAACACAGCATCCATGGGACCTGATGGTGTCCCCGGCTGTGTGCTCCACGAACTCAATGAGGAATTAAACTCACAGCTAGGACAGCTGTTTAATCAAAGTCTTACCTCTGGATACATTGCCAGGAGTGGCGCACTGCAACTGTGGTCCCACTTCACAAAGGCGGTGCCTCCACCGACCCTGGAAATTACCGCCCATTAGCTTGACAAGCCTTATCTGCAAAGCCATGGAGAGGATCATAATGGACCTCATAAATAAAGACATAGGGAATTTGCAGACTTTGGATCCAACCCAGTTTGGCTTTGTCAAAGGCAGATCATGCCTTTTAAACTTGGTTGACTTTTTCAAACAGTCACCAAAGCCATTGATGAGGGAAAGGCAGTCCATACAGCCTACCTCGATCTGGCTAAGGCCTTCGATACAATACCCCACTCGGGTATCATTGAAAAACTCATCAGCTTAAATGTTAACCCATACATCACAAGATGGGTTGCAAACTGGCTGAGTGACAGAACCCACAGGGTCAGAGTTGCTGGCGCCATGTCAGACTCAAAGCCTGTCACAAGTGGTGTCCCACAGGGCTCAGTCCTGGGCCCACTCTTGTTTGGCATCTACTTTTCTGAAGTACAAGCAAACACAGGAGGGTTATGGCTGACAAAGTTTGCAGATGACTGCAAACTGGGCGCCATAGTCGAAAACACATCTGACACAGATATCCTTCAGAAGGGTCTCACAGAAATGGATAACTGGTGCCAGAGCTACGGCCTAAAGTTAAATGCCAAAAAATGCATAGTCATACCCTTCGGGAAAAACAAGGTTACCCCTAGCTACCAAATAGGTGGCAATCCACTGAGCACAGAAGATGTTATCAGGGACGTGGGGACCCAGGTTGACAGTAGTCTGTCATTCGACACCCATGTAGCTAAAGTAGTTAGGAAGACCTTCTACATTGCCCACCTTATCATGAAGGGATTCTCATCTAGATCAAGGGAGGTTATAGTCTCCCTTTACTCATCACTCATCAGACCAATGATTGAGTACAATGCCCCATTCGGAATGTATCTGACCCGACACTTGCAGCAGCTGGAGAGGCCACAAAAGTTCCTCACCAAAAGGATAAAGGGTCTCAAAAATCTATCCTATGCAGCCCGACTGAAAGAACTCCAGCTCTATTCAGTCGCTTACCGCTTGCTCAGAGGTGACCTTTGCCTAACATACAAGGCCATGTCAAACCCAGATTTGATGAATATGCTTTACCTCAAAAAATCTAGATCCATCAGAGCCACAAGGGCGGGAGACTTAAACCTCGACACGGCTATTAATAGGACGTGCTGGAGGGATAGATTCATCACCCAAAGACTCCCTATGCTGTGGAACAAAATCCCGGTACATGTGAGGCAGAGCACCTCGCTGGCCTTGTTCAAGAGAAATCTTGACCAATGGATGGGAGATCGCAGATATACCCCAGGGATTACCTCAGTGTCACTGCTCGACAGAGGCACAGCAAAATAATGGGTATAGTTCCCCATACTAAAGGGGTGGCGTAAGCCACAAAACGATGGGCTAGGCTTGTAAATGCCCTCGGGCAGATAGCCTAGTATGAACCAATGAACCTAGTACAGTTTTGTACCTACCATAAATGTAGATGTTCGAGTGTACACCCTGCGGCAGTCCAGGTTACCCTCCCTTCATCCCCTCTGACTAACTAAATCTTTACAATACCTTTCTGATGTATTTGCTTATAGCTGGAGGGATGTTGTGTTTGTGCTAAATTTATTAGATTGGTACTAATTACTGACCACCTTTTTGGGGGCAGCTGGCATCTGGGGCAAGAAAAACTGAGGAAAATGGCTTCGGATGCATCATATATACCCCTGACACACTAACGTCAGGGAAGAAGCAACAGCAACCGACGTTGGACCAAGACTTTGGAATTCAGGCCGACTGCGGGACCGCCTGACGACAAGATAACCCAAGTGTGATGACTACAGCAGGGTGTACACTCGAACATCTGCATTTATGGTAGGTACAAAACTGTACTTTACTTAACCTCGTGAATTGTTTTGAAAAGGTCACCAAAGCAGTAGATGAAGGCAGAATGACACGCACCACGTACCTCAACCTGGCCAAAGTCTTTGACAGAATTCCTCATTCGGGCATAGTAGAAAAGCTAAATAAACTGGTAATTAAACCCCTAATGTCACCCAAGGAATTGCCATCTGGCTCTGACAGGGTGCAAATAATCAGAGTAAGGGACATTGCTCCCACAAAGATACCAGTCACCATTGAAGTTTCCCAGTGTTCTGTGCTGAGACCTTTCCTGTTTGGCATCTACTTTTCTGAAGTAAAAGGCAATACCAAAGGTAGGTCTGTGACTGACTAAGTTTGCAGATGACTGCAATCTAGGAGCAGTCATTAAATCCCCAAATGATATAGCCATCCTGCAGGAAGGTTTGTCTCAAATAACTAGTGCCAAAATCATGGACTGAAACAAAATGCCAAAAAATATGCATTGTTGTATCCTTTGAGAAGTCCTCTACCACAAGAAACTACCACATTGATGGTATGCCCCAAGATTTGACCCAGTTGTTTTGGATTTGTGAATTTGTGGACAGTGACCTAACTTTTGAGCAGCATGTATCTATTACTGTAAGACAAGTCTTCACCCCCAGAGGTACCCTTCTAATAGGATACAAGTTCTAAACAATGCATCTTGCATGAACCGACCCAAAGCCCTGTGACTGTACACTGTATCTATAGACTGCTAAGAGGTGACCTGTGTCTGGCATACAAGACATGGTTCTTCCCATTACTGATGGATTTACTGCACATCAGCAAGTCAAATGCATCAGATTTACTCTGTCTAGGGATCTACACCTCTTCTGCAACATCAACAGGATGGTTTGGAGTGACAGGTGCTGTGGAACTGACTCCCCATCAACATAAAATGAAGTTCATCCCTGTCCATATTCAAAGGCAGGTTAGATCTACGGATGGAAAACAGAAACCTTACCCCAGGACTGCCCCTGCCCTACTAATGTACAGAAGCAGCTCCTAAAGCTTTATCCCAAGCGTGAGTCTCCTCAAATTATCTATGGTATGATCCCAGTTATTCTCATTAGGGGTAATATGTAATTATTGACCATGTGATGGGTATCTGTAACCAATAAAAATAATTCTCTAAAATGTTCTTGTAGTAAGTTCACATTCATTGTCAATATGATACATTTGTTAAAATGTCATAGCCAAGCACTAAATTCGGTGTAACTTCTGTCTTTGCTGAGGTGTCTGAAGCCTGTTTGGCACACCAAAGGAGCAAGGATCAGCTATTCTCTCTCCTGGGCATAAATTGCTGAAGCACATGTTATGATTTTTGAAAGAGAGGACTAATAGCTACTGTTCTCATTAAGAACAACATTACTGACCATGAGATGGAAGTCTGGCAGTCTTGCCAGAAGCCCAGATTTCCAAGGCAGCTGTCCCTCTCCTTTCTCCATTTCCCTTGTTGGCTTAGTTCTTAGAATACTTTCTGCTACTTTGTAAATATAATATTCTGCATAGTTATTCTTACTTTCCTTAAGGATCTGCATCTACAATCCCAGTCTTTTCTTTGTTTCTTGAGCTTCCCCTGTTTCGTTTCCACATTGAATTGCAAGTTTCTGCTTGTGCTGTGTATAGGAGCTTTTAACTGTGTAGCTGTGAAATACCCCTCCAAATCAGGTAATCCGTAACCTCCTTGTTCATTTAGAAAAAACAGCTTATCCCACTTGACTCCTGTTGTCTTTGTCTCCCAGATAAAAGCCTTCATCTCTTCATTAAATGCATCCATAACTTCTCTGGTTGATAAAAAAAATATACCTGACCTGTGTATATAGCTAAAGGGGACTAAAAACATTTTAACTGTTTGCTTCTTGCTATCCATATCCATATAACAGAGCTTCCAATTTCTCAATTTTTGTATATCTTTTGTTTAGTCTCTTCCCACATATCCTTAGCTGCCACACCAGAATCCTTTTTAGTCTGTACTCCTCAGTACTTTATCATGTCCCCATTAATATGGATGTTGCTGAACCAATTCATGTGTGGGTACATAGTTTACACCTATTGCCTTTGTTTTAGCTTCATTAATTTTGTATCCCAAAACGATTTGAAACTGCCTCAAAACCATACCAATTATATCCTTGAATTTCTGAGTCTCTTATTTTCTTGGCCAAGGGAAAGGAAGGCACCCCTGCTTGGTTCCTTCCCGCAAACAGAATTTATCAGAGTGGAACCCATTAACTTTAATTTTCACCTCCAATCCCTGATATAGCCTCCTAACTAACCTTATAATTTTATCAGGGAATGCAAATGCTTCCATTGTCTTGCTCATAAACTCCCACTGTACTCTGTCAAATGCTTTCTCTGCATCAAGACCCACCAACAACAGTGATATTTTCTTACATTCATCTTACCTCTGGATCGTCTATGATCTGTTAATGTCAAATGTTTGCCTCCCCTCCACAAAACCACATTGATCCATCTCTGTAAAGTTTGGCATCACCTTTGTCATTATTTTAGCCATTATAGACAGAAGCACGTTATAGTATAGGCATGGTTTAGGATTGAAATGGGCCAGTATGAAACTGGATCTGATGGGTCTTTATCCTTTTTTGAGTGTTACAGCCAGCACTGCTTTCTTCCTGGAAGTTGGTGCTTCTTTTACTTTTAAAATACTATTAAAAACACCTTCCAGATCTTTGTTTTTTTTCCTCCTAGCTTCCAAACTTCCACAGGAATACCATCTGTTGCTATCACCATTTTATCTCCTCTCCTCCTTTCCTCTTACTGATTGATTGAGCTTCATCTACCTCTAACCTTAGAGTGACGATGTGAGGTATTGTCAGCTATGCCAAGAGAAGTAGAGCAGTGGATGTGTAACATAGTCCAGCATAGCTAGCTGGAATTTTGTAAAAAAAAATTGTATGTCATTTGTATATCAAACTGATTCGTACAGATGTTTGTGTTGAAAAATGTATTTATAAAGATGGTGTTAAAACCTGTACCAACAGTGGGTCCTGACTGTATTGTAACTGAGTATATATATTTTTTAACAGGATACTGGAAGAGAAGAGGTTAAACTTAGCCCCAGCTAACTTTTAGAAACATATCCTGAAATTAAATTACCTGATTTAGGCCATAAAGATGGTCTCTGGATGCAATCAGAACTGTAGGATACAAAATGTCTGTGACAGAGAATGGGTTATTAGCTCCTGTAGGGAGTGGAAGTCTTTTATCGTTTTATACCTTCCAAATGCTGCAACACATATCGGCTCTGTGTGTGTATTATTGACACATATGTGCGAGGTTGTGGGTCAGTTGCTAGGAAAGCGGGTAGCATGAGCTCCAGAAATCAGATGACCAGATGTATGTGATATCATTCTGTAATCTATAACTGAAATGATGTTTTTTAAATACTAGATGACACTGAAGTCTCAGAGCTCTCTGTTTTTGGAACCTGACAAAGAAGGAAGATTACTCGCTCTTGCCTTGTTCTAGTAAGTGACCAGGGAATAGTAATGTTTAGGTCAGTTAGGAAAATTTAGTGAGATTAGTTAAATACTGTTTTTTATATCTGTGTGAATCTATTATTCTGTGTTATTTTAATATTTCCTGTGATTGAAACTCTGGTATTTATTGTAAAATAGATATTTAGTATTCATTTTGTTGTTTATTATTAAATATATTTAAAGATGTTCTTCATCTCACATTGCTGCAGTCCTTACATATGGGTAGTCCACTGTCCTCGGTCGGCCCGAATACCAAAGTATTAGGCTGACGTCGGTCAAGGCGCTTAAGACTGACATCAGGACGTCAGGGTACAAATGCGCATGACCGACGTCATATCCTCAGTCTTTTTTGCCGCATGGTCCGATGCAGAAGCAGCGTTGCAAGTGCCGTTCGGCGTTCTGAAATTTTTCGAGTTCGGAGTTTCAGACCGAATCAAAGTTGGCTAAGTGCCCCGTTAGAATATTTTGTTTTTCTTGCCTCAGTGTTTTACCGGATGTCAGAAAAAGTGAATAACTGTATTTCTTGTGGGAAACAGATACCGCATAGGGATTATCATTCTTTGTGTATTCCTTGTTTGGGGCCTGAGCACGACGTTGTTGGGTGTCGCTTTTGTGCTAGGTTCAATAAGCGCACTATTAAGCGAAGGTTAGATTGTGCTAGGCTGGTCTTCGGGAAGCGGTGCAATTATAATATGCCATTGGATTCTCCGGCGCCCGCTTCTTCGAAGAAGCGCAATGACAAAGCAGTTAAACCCAGGCAAGAAGAGTCGTCCGTTCCAGACGCCGGTTCTTTAGAGGTGTCAGTGGAACCGGTGGTTCCGACGGAGGCTTCTCTGGAGTCCCAGGGGGAGACTTTGATATTGCAGGATGTGGCTTCTCAGGAGGCAGGTCAGGCTGAAGGAGCTTCTCAGGTTACTGTACTCCCCTCCCTTCCTAGGGTGGTTAGGCCCTCTCCTTCTGTTTCCAAGGCTTCTCCCAGAGGCAGGCCAGGTTTAGCTTCTGTTGGTGTCACTCCTAGTGCAGCAGGGTCTGTGCCCAAGAAGCACATGCTTAAAATGGCAGAAGATTTGATTACTCTGATTAGAGGCTCTTTGCCCCCTCCTGATAAGAGGCCTAGGGTGGAGCCAGAGTTGGGGAGTTTTGAGCAGGCTTCGGATGTTTCTGAGTCTTCGGCTGAAGACTTGCAGGAATACTCCCCTTATTCTGATTCTGATGCAGATGATTCGACTCCTCCTGCTTCGCCTCCAGAGGATTTTTCTTTTTCAGAGACTCTTCATTCCATGAGGGAGCATTTTAAGTGGGAAGGTCAGGACTTCTCTGATTCCAGGAAAAGGCTTAGGGAATTTTTGCTTTTTCCCCAGCATAGGCCCTTGGCTATACCCCCTGTTCTGGATGTTGTGGAAGATGTGTTTGCAGAGGCTTCACTTAATCCTGATTCTCTGCCTCCTGCTCCTGTTAAACCGGATAGGTATTACAGGGTGCCTGAGGCTCATAAATATCTTTATAAGAGTCCTAGGGCGGACCCAGAAACTGTTAGTCAGGGACCTAAGGGTGTCAAGGCCTCTGTTGTAAAAAATCCGGTTCCTCCAGATAAAGAGGCCAGAGCCTTGGATAGATGGGGAAAGAAAGTCTATACATCTTCTACCTTAGCTATGAGGGCTTTGAATTGCCAGTTTCATATGTTGAAATATCAAAACTATCTTCTTTCTCAATTGAAGTCTAAGGTGGATGCTCTGGCGGAAGGCATTGAGTGTAAAGAATTACAAGATTTGGTGCATGTTTCTGAACAGGTGGGTAAGCATTCTTTACAATGTGGTTTTGATGCTGTACAGGCCTCGTCTAGGGTGGCTGCCACTGGTTCAGTTCTTCGCAGGCACGCATGGCTGAGGGATCAGAATTTATCTGACCATGTTAAGACAAGGATTTTGGATGCTCCTTTACAGTCTGATGTGTTGTTTGGTTCACCTGTGGAGTCAGTCTTGAAGAAAATGGAAGACAAGGCTAAGTCTATGCAGGCTGTTAAAGATTTTTTGCAAGTTCAGCCTCCGAAGTTTAGTAGGAATTGGCCTGCTAAGGGGTGGACATATCCTTCTTATGATTCTCAGTCTAGGGGTAGATCTAGACGTGGTAGGGGCAGAACTCAGAGTTCTTTCAGACCTAGAACAGGGAGTTCACCTGCACAATCTTCGGGTGAGGGCAGGGGCCAGTCCTTTCGTAAACAGGCCCAATGACTTACCTTTTCAGCTGCCAGATCCTTCTTGCCTGGCAGCACCTTTGGGAGGAAGGTTAGCACTCTTCAAGGAAAATTGGAATTTGATTACCCAAGACAAATGGGTATTGGATATCATTCACAGAGGTTACAAGTTTTATTTCCATACCTTGCCTCCTTTCAAAGGCATGCCGGACGTTCCTCCTCAGCAAAGACTAGAGGCTCACAAACAAATTTCTCTGCTACTTCAAATAAGGGCCATACAACCGGTCCCTCTGCCAGAAGTGGGCCTAGGATTTTATTCTCGCCTGTTCCTAGTACCAAAGAAAGGGAACACGTGGAGACCAATCTTGGATTTATCTATCCTCAACACCTATCTGGACATTCCCAAGTTCAAAATGTTGACGTTACAACAGCTTTTACCTCTGCTGGGCAAAGATCACTGGATGGTGACTCTGGATCTCAAGGAGGCTTATCTTCATGTTCCTATCAGGCTCAGTTGCAGAAAGTATCTGCGTTTCCGGGCTGGGACTTCTCATTATCAGTTCTCTGCATTGCCCTTTGGCTTATCTACTGCGCCCAGAGTGTTCACGAAGGTTCTGGCTCCAGTGATAGCTTTCTTCAGGCTAAGAGGAATACAGATCTATCCTTATTTGGACGATTGCCTGATTCTGGCCCAAGGAAAGGACGAACTTCTTCATCATTTACAGTATGTGATAGCAGTGTTAAGATGCCTGGGGTATTCTGTGAACGAAATAAAGTCCAGTCTAGTACCCTCTCAGGACATGTGCTTTCTGGGTGTGAGACTGAATACAGCATCCCAGATGGCCTTTTTGACCCCGGACAAACAAAAGAATCTTTCTCTTTACTTCCATCAGTTGTCTCGTCAGTCCAGGCTGACTGCAAGGACAGTCCTTCAAGCCTTGGGGTTCATGGCATCTTGTATTCTGGTACTTCCCAATGCCAAACTGCATATGAGGAAGCTACAATGGTATCTCAAAAATGTATGGACACAGCACTGCCAAGATATGGACACTGTCATTCAGATAATACCTTGCATTCAAAAGGAATTTTTGTGGTGGGCTCAGGAATGTCACCTAAACAAGGGACTCTCTGTGACCCGGCCAGAGGCGAGTCAGATTCTAACGACAGATGCCTCAGACAAAGCTTGGGGAGCTCATCTCAATGGAAAGTGGGTACAAGACACATGGCCTGCCAGACTTCAACATCTACATATCAACTTGAAGGAGATGTTAGCAGTCCAATTTGCATTAATAGCTTTCAAGGATTTACTTCTTCCAGGGCAGGTGTTGGTTCTAACAGACAACACAACTGTCATGTGGTACATCAACAAGCAAGGGGAACGATTCTTATCCTCTATGCAGACAAGCAATGATTTTGTGGGAGACTGCTCTCAGTTTACAGCTAAATCTTCAGGCAAGGTTTCTGCCGGAGCACAGAACTCCTTAGCAGATGTGTTGAGCAGACAAATTATGGATCCCCACGAGTGGAAATTGGATCCTCATGTATTTCAGAAGTTGACAGTGTTATGGGGAACTCCAGACATAGATCTGTTCGCTTCTCCACTAAACTACCAGCTGCCAAAGTTTTGCACAAAAAGGTTTCATCCCACAGCCTGGAAAGTGGATGCTCTCTCATTCAATTGGAGCAATCTTCATGTGTATGCCTTTCCACCTCTGCCTCTCCTCCCAAAGGTACTCCTGAAGGTCAGACAGGACAAGCCAAAGATGATTTTAATAGCTCCAGATTGGCCTCTACAGCACTGGTACCCATTACTGAGAAGTCTGGCACGGGAACCTCCATGGCCTTTGCCTTCGATTCCACACCTGCTGTCTCAGGAGAACAGTCATTTACTCAATGTCAAACTTCACTCTCTACATCTAACAGCCTGGCATATTCTGTTTTAAACCCTGGAGGGTCTCAGCTTCCACAGCAAGTTTTGAATGTTGTTTTGGAGGCCAGAAGGCCTAGTACAAGGAAAGTGTACTCAGATAAATGGAGGAGATTTTTATTTTGGAGTACAGCAAAGGAATTTGATGTTTCTAAGCCTAATTTAAGTGTGGCTCTTCAATATCTCACTGAGTTACTGGACAAAGGTTTGTCCTTCTCTATTAAGGTTCATGCTGCAGCAATTTCTGCTCACTATGACTGTGACCCACCATTGTTTTCTCATCCTTTGTTTAAGCAATTCCTTAGAGGGGCAAAGAATATAAGACCCCCACGTAGAGCTCCTACTCCTGCTTGGGATCTCAATTTTGTGTTGGAGAAACTCACTCTACAACCTTCTGAGCCTGCAGCTACTGCCGAGTTGAAATATTTATCATGGAAGACTGCTTTTTTGTTGGCCATTACCTCTGCGAGAAGGGTTTCTGAATTACAGGCCCTTATGGCGGTTGAGCCTTTCTTAATTTTCCATAAGGATAGGGTATCTTTGCGTACTAATCCTTCCTTTATGCCTAAAGTGGTTTCTAGTGTGGCTTTAAACCAAACTATTCATTTGCCTACTTTTTATGCAAACCCCCAAAATAAAGGGGAAAAGATTTTGCACACTTTGGGTATACACAGGCAGTTGCGATATTATTTGAGCAGAACTAAAGGGTTCAGGCAGTCTCAGCAGTTATTTGTTTCATTTGCCTTGGGTTCTTAGGGCAAGCCTGTTTCAAAACAAACTATTTCTAAGTGGATTGGTTTTTGTATTGCTTTCTGTTATTCCCATCATGGTAAGGAGATTCCAGCTGGGATTAGGCCTCATTCCACTAGGGCTACTGCCACTTCTACAGCTTTTTTAAGGGGGGTGGCTACTAAAGATATTTTGGAGGCAGCTACTTGGAGTTCAGTGCATACTTTCTCTAAGCATTACCACCTTCCACTTTACTCTAAATCTAGGGCTGGTTTTGCCACTGCAATTTTACAGGGCATTTTGGCAGCTCCTAATGCTTTATAGTTTTGCCATCCTCCCTTACCTCTGCTTTGGGATTCTACCCATATGTAAGGACTGCAGCAATGTGAGATGAAGAACATAGTACAGTTTTGTACCTACCATAAATGTAGATGTTCGAAGAATTACATTGCTGCAGTCCAATTTACCCTCCCTCCTTCCCCTCTGTAGTTAGAGGCGTTTGTGTGGTTTGGGTTGTGAATATTGTAAATATTGTAAATAGGATTAGTGCAGGGGTGGTTGGTTGTTTTTTGCTGTCTTTTGGTTTTGGACTTTCTTTTTAGGGCCTTCTGACATCTGGGGCAAGAAAAGACTGAGGATATGACGTCGGTCATGCGCATTTGTACCCTGACTTCCTGATGTCAGTCTTAAGCGCCTTGACCGACGTCAGCCTAATACTTTGGTATTCGGGCCGACCGAGGACAGCGGACTACCCATATGTAAGGACTGCAGCAATGTAGATCTTCGAACATCTACATTTATGGTAGGTACAAAACTGTACTTTTTCACTATGGCTGGTCTTTTAGTGAATATTTTAACCTTTGAGAGTACTCCTATCTATCTCGTGACTCTGTGGCCACTCCTGAAGGCCTTACTGGCTCTAAGGCTTGTAAGAGCCTTAGAGTAGCTGGTGTTGGAGTGTCTGGGGGCAGTAATTACTTTATAGTCTGGGCAGAAGGAGGCATGGCTAGTAAATCTGTACCAGCCTTTCTCGGGTATTTGTGTGTGTGTGTGTGTGTGTGTGTGTGTGTGTGCGCCCTATCAGATCTCCTAAGAGTGTGTATGTCAGCTACTTGGAGTGTGGACACACAGAGCTAGTTTCACAGAGCAGTGGTGGAGAACTTGGCTTGGAGACTTGGCTGAGGACTCAGCTTTGTCTCTGTGCCAGTGGGTAGTCTTATTGGGGACCTAGAGAGAGAGAACCCAGACCCAGGGCTGTGTGTATTCCCTGTGTGCTCATATGAGAAGTTGTGCTTGATGCAGGGAGCAGCATGTGGAAATACTGTTTGTATTTCCAAGTGAGTGTCCCTGTCCAGTGTCAGTGGTCAGGATTAAGGCTCCTTAATTATTGGCTGAGAGAGGGGACGTCACATTTGGCATATTTAATTCTTCCATTTGTACCTTTTCTTGATCTCCATATTTCTCTGCTTTATATAGAATTTCATAAAATGTCTGAAATATTTCTAGTACCTTTCCTTGTTATAGGCTCTCCAAGCTTGGCAAAAACCCTTTCTACTTTCTGTTGCCAGAATTGTTGCAATAAAAGTTTTTGTGCTCTGACATTATTATTAAAAAAAAAAAAGCTTAACAGCAGTAAACACATGCATATTATCGAGCCAGTCCTTTAATTTTCTGCTTAGCACTCTGCAGCTTCTCCTTTTATTTTTCTGAGATTCCCCCTATTTTGCAATACTTTAACCTTTGTCAGTCCATCTAAATAAGTATTTTTGCTTCTTAACCATACAACTTTCTTTTATTTCCACCTTACTTTTAAACTCCACTTCAATTTTATCCCAGTCCCTATCTTTATTTTCAGAAGTTTCTGTCTCCTCTGATAACCTCCAAATAATTTTCACTGTCCATTCCTTAAATTCATGTCTTTTCAAAATGTAGGTGGGAAAGTGCCAGTGTTTAATTTTTCATTACCCTGCATTTTTATTTTAGTTATTATTGGTATGTGATCCAAAATAGTTGGATGTTTATGAAAACTTTCAATTAAATGCAAATGTTGCTGTGAAATGTAAATTCTGTTAGCCCAGCCCAGTTTTTGTATCTTGGGGAGTAATGTGTAAATTCACTTCTGAACTCCTCCTACTTGATTCACATCTTCCATGACAAATATTTTCATAAATTTCTTCAAAAATCTTCCATCCTTTCTTATATTTCCCTTCAGGGCCCCCCGGACACACCTTCACTGCTGCAAATACAGTTCTAGTCCCCACCTGGAAAATAATAATCCTTGGTGAAAACTGATTACTTCTACCAGAATTTTCTTAAGCTTCATTATAGCAGTTTTAGGTGGAATATGAATACATACCAGTGTAATCATTCTCCCTTGCCAGTAGCCCCTTGGTACTACAAATCTACCATTATTATTGATTTTAATTGTCTTCTATCACTGTTGGAGCTCCTATTGCAGTTAATATAAGTACTTCTATTTTCCTTTGTCCCAGGTATTCCTTTGAATAACCATGCTGGAAACCTTTCGTTATCAAATTTCCATGTTCAGTTCTTTCCACATGTGTCTCCTGTAACATAGCTATTTGCACTCTACATTTTTTTAATGTAGTTCACTGCTCTTTCTTTTTCTGTATTGGGCGGCCATGGTGGTGCAGCGGTTAGCATTGCCACCTCACAGCAAGAGATTCTCCAGTTCGATTCATGGCTGGGGTGCCTTCTATGTGGAGTCTGCATGTCCTCCCTGTGGTTACGTGGGTTTCCTCTGGGTGCTCCAGTTTCCTCCCACATCCCAAAGACATGCTGTAGGTGGAGTGGACACACTAAATTGCCCCAAGGTGTGTGTGCGAGCGTGCATGTGTGTGCCTTCTGTGGAAGATTGGGCATCGGGCTGGCAACTCAACACCATAAAACTCCACTGTCAGTCTTTCTGCGGACCGTTGTTCCGCTGTAGTGACCCCTAATGGGAAAAGCCAAAAGGAGAAGAAGATTTATGTTTGAAACTATTTGAAAACATTTAACAATAGAATCAAAAGAATTGTGTTAAAATGTTATTCCCACCTTTTGTTTGTAACAGTTTTTTTTTTTTTTAAGTATCTAGTTCTAGCTTTTGTGTTACATCATGCATACACTAATGTTTGGCAGTTTGATGTTTTGTACAGCTGTTTCTTGTCATATCTATTTTGAGCCTGTGTCACATCTTGCAAAACTTTTTCTTTTATTGAAAGCCCTCAAACAAAAAAAAATATATATCCCCAATACACCTTAAAACCTATTAACATAATATTTAATGCACAAAATTATGTATATTTTCAAATATTTAAACGTCACCTTTGTAATAGGAACAGTTGTTCCAAACTGACGGCCATACACTCAAACTGTGGTTATCCTAAAAGGAAGTTTACTAAGAAGCGTGGTACAGCCCAGCCCAGCACTGTTAAGTGCTGTCTGATTTAGTCTTGTTCTTATTGGTCTCCCAGAATGAGCAAACACTTTAATGCTTTCAGTAAACATAATCTCCTAGCCATTGAAAGAAAGCCAATAAAATAAAAGTAGTATTCTGTTTTTATTGGTTTCTTTCAGATTGTCTCCATGAAGACATGAGAACTAGATGCATGGTTACTTCTGCAAATATTTATTTGCTAGAGAAGAGCTTTATTTTATAGTCCTTGTTCTTTTTTATTTATTTGGTTTCTCTTAAAATGTATTACTAGATAAAGGCAAGAGGCTTAATCCAGTCATTCTCCTGTGCAAGAATGAGAAAAGAAAATGTTTTTCTTGTATCATACTCTTTTAAACGCTTATTTTTTTTTTTTATAGATTAGGTTCGTAGGTTGGTACTAGGCTATCGGCCCTAGGACCTATACAAGCCTAGCCATAACAATTCCCTGGCTATTTCTTCCCACACTATTTACTTCCCTGGACCCCTGTCTAGCAGGGCGACCGACGTGATCCCCAGGGTGAATTTCCTTTATAGGTTCATAGCATTACAGTGCCTACATTTCTTAAAACTGAAGGAGGAGAAACAGAAAAGAAAGGAAAAATAAACAGGGCACCTGTTTACTTTAGTATCCCCATTACTCTTGAAAATAATTGAGAAAACGTTATAGCGCACAGATATCATGCACTGTACAAATATTACTCTCTAACTCTTTCCTCTTCTCCTCCTCTCCTAAGTGTTGCTCCAGACATTAATGACATGAAGTGGGGCATATGGTTTAGAATCTACAAGTTTGTAAAGTCAAAAAAATCCAATATTTCCAGGTTTTCTTGATGTGTAATGTTTCACAAATATAATTAATGCTTTATAATCAGTCCCACATTTATTTCTGAATTTCAGAGTTGATGGCTTTATTCCTGTTTATCTCCATCTCCCAAATGCAGTCTCTGCTTTCTTTCCATTGTACTTTTGGGTCTTCATGTCAACTCTTGTGCTTTTTCTTTCTCTCTCTCAAGTATTGTATTTTGTCGACTTTTAAGGGGAAGCACTCTGTCCTACCACACTATTAGATGCTCTGTTTTGGATTTCCTGCATATCCGTAAGAGTATTAGAATGTATATTTTCACCAAAAGACAAAACACTGTGGAGTAACAGGTTTATACACCATTGTCTACAAAACTTGTGGAATAAACTTCATATGCATCTTAACCAGTGCAATGTACTGTCTTCTTGTACACACAATTTGCATTACTGCATGGTTAGCCACAAATGTACTCCTGGATTTAACTGTGGTCTCTCCTGGAGAAAGGAGATGTTGCATGAGGTGGAGTACTGGCAAGGCTTGAATGGTCATAAGGCGTATTGGCCTTGAAATATTTATGAAGTCAGCATGGACCCTTCTGTCCTTTCCTGTCGTAAGAGAGAGAGCTGCTTGCAATTTCTATTACCTTTATTTCTCTGCAAATACCTTTGTTGGCTATGTACATACAGTCCATACCATACGTCCCTTCTGTGAATTGGGGAAGAAGGCAAGATAGCTGGATTGTTAGACTGAGGGGAGAATTGCATCACTACCAAAGCCATTAAGGAGGTAATTGATCTAAGATACATTCCTATCCTTGTGAAAACCAAAAGTGGCTTTTTGCATGTTAGAGCTTGGATTTCAGGCAGCCTCATAGCTGAGATGACCCCTACCAGCAGGAATGTTTTCCAAGTCAAGAACTTTATATGGTCTGTGGATGCAGGCTCAGAGTCGGATTAGCTCTAAAATAGTCTTATAATTCAGAGAAACCAGCTCTGCCAATAATAAGCTGTCCATTTCAACAAACTCTCAGCTTTTCTGTCCTCTCATATACATTCCTGTAACTCCTTTTTCAATGTCCTTCCACAATATCTCAGGTTTGATAGGGGAAAGGCTTGTCCTATGCAGAGTATTAAGCTGTCTAAAACATCTTGATTTTTTTGTATCTTGCCATTTAGTTCCAAAGGTAACACCCCTCAAAGCCCTTAATTTATTAGTAATTTTCCCTTCAGTTTCCTCCCTTGCAAGTTTGGCAACTGTATCCATCGTTTCAGCCAGATCTCTAGCTAAGTCATTTGATCACAGCCACAAAAATAAGGGTACTACTTCACTAATTCATTGTTAAGATAATTTATAGCCAAGGCCTTCATGTCCTGGAATTACTCTAAATTTTTGATAACACAGACGAAAGCTCTAGAATGCCTGTTTTGGTATCGGGTATATTGTAATAGTTGCAGATAACCCCATTTTCCACTCTGCCATTCCAGTTAAATCCCCTTTCTCTGGGATTCATTGTTTTCATGTCCAGAATTAACATCAGGGGAGAGAATTCTTTGTTCTGCCTTCTTTTGAATTATTGCTTTAACTATTGTAATGGTTTTCCTATCCTATAAAAAAAAAAGTTTTCTGTCTTCCACAAGCTCTCAGTGATTCAGACCAATTGACCTTGGTAGAACTATATTTTAATTAAATCCTTTTTCCTTTCCACACCTTTGTTGGTATCCACTTTTCACTTGGAGACTTGCCCAGTGCTTGTTTTTGTATTTATTTTTTTAATTTTTCCCCCTAGTGAATGGAGACTACTTTTAAAGCTCCACCAATGGAATTTCCTCTCTTTTTCTTCCTCTGAACTTTCATATACAGTTTCTTATAAAAACTCCTAAAGATTTTGGATATCTTCAGTGAATATTCGACATTGAATCACTTATTTTTAATGTCCGCTTCTGAGTCAACTTATGTGTTTTGCAGTATTTTAAAAAAGTTTGCTTAAGCTAGGGAAGCTAAGCAGACGTTTCTTACTAACTGTTGACCTCTACTTTTTACCTGCTCCTCCTTTTGCTGGTAGTTTGCCTGGATAGCCACTGTTTGTAATTTACTTTGCACCACGTTTTCCTTGTATTAATTCTTTTCATGGTCTCAAATTCTTTCTTTAAATTGTGTCATTGTTTGACACTGTCTTACTTAAACCTTCAAGTAACTCAGAAGTTCATCAAAGACCGCCCCTACTCAGTATGTGAACTGCCATCGATTGTTCATCTTACTGAGATCAGGCGCCTTTAACCTCCTTGATATATATATATATATATATATATATATGTATATGTATATATGTGTGTGTGTGTGTATATATATATGTATATATATGTGTATATATGTATATATATATATAGATATATATATGTGTGTGTGTATACATATATATATATATATATATATATATATATAATCTTCTTTCGGCTTTTCCCGGCTAAGGGTTGCCACAGCAGATCACCTGTCCGTTCATGATTGGCAGTGGAGTTTTACAGTGTCGAGTTGCCAGCCCTGTCCCCAACCTTCTACAGATATATCGATGCAGAAACACGCACACACACACACACACACACATATATATATATATATATATCTATGTAGTGTGTGTGTGTAGTGTGTGTATGTAGATATATATATATATATATATATATATATATATATATATGTACACACACACACACGTATACTTCTATGAATTCCACTTAAATAAAAAAAAAATGTGTAACTGTAAACATCAGCATTTCCCACTCAAAGTGTACATACAAACTTTTAAACCTAATTTGTTTCAAGGAAAATTTGTTAACCATAAATAAGAGGTTTAACAGCTGTGTACAGTTTACTTACCTTTGCAGTAGTTGCTTGATCTTCCCAGATTTGCATCTCAGTTCGCATTGTGAGGCATTGTCTTTACAGCTTCTGCCTGATTTAAGAAATAAGCTTAGCACATGCACCTGCTGCTTTGTACCTGAAGTAATTTTAAAATTGTACGATAACTGCCTTTAAATCTCTCTTCCCTGCTGGTAGGCCATTTTACCCACATTACAACCTTTTCAAACCTTATGACAATTCTCTTCTCTTTCAGGACATCTTTCACTGCTTGACTTGTTAACTGTCAGAAAGCTTCCATTTCATCTGTAGTTGTGTATATAAAGAGCAGTGAGGGTAGAGGTGCTAACCTGTTTGTTTTAATGACTTCCCCTGTCTCTATGTGGGAAAACCCTTAAGTAAGGCAACTCTGTTATCAGCGTTAACAAGGAAATAATGTGAAGGAGATTTCTCCAAAACCACCATCCAGTCAGAATGTTGACATTTCCTACAGGACTGTACTTATTACACAGTGACGCACCCCCATTCCTTTGTGACTTGGTAAGAGCACTACTACATTAAACCCACACTACCAACATCATCTTGAGTCTATCGGTGCTAACAACTTGCACGTAATGACTAGTTAGACAGTATTGTCTTATTTTTCTAACAGATAGCTGCTAAAGATCTAACTTACCAAATCTGCCTCTAAAAATATTTTTGTTCATGATTGGAGAAAAATTCCTAAAGACTGATGGACGCTGAAGCTTGCATCATAGACCATGTTGGTGACAGGATCTGATTACAGGCAGAAGATGTTCTTCGTCTTCCATTGCTGCAGTCCTGACTATTGGGTATAGTCCGCGTCCCAGTCGGCCCGAATACCAGAGTATAAGGCTGACGTCGGTCATGGCGCCTTAGACTGACGTCAGTACGTCAGGGTACTAATGCGCATGACCGACGTCATTTCCTCAGTCTTTTTTGCCGCATGGTCCGATGCAGAAGCAATTTTGCGAGTGCAGGTTGGCGTTCTGAGATTTTCCGAAACCGGAGTTTCAGACCGAAACAGAGTTGGCTAAGTAACCCGTTGGGAACATTTTGGTTTTTCTTGCCTCAGTATTTAACGGATGTCAGAAAAAGTGAATAACTGTATTTCTTGTGGGAAGCAGATACCGCATAGGGATTATCATACATTGTGTATACCTTGTTTAGGGCCTGAGCACGGCGTTGTTGGTTGCCGCTCTTGTGCTAGATTTAACAAGCGCACTATTAAGAGGAGGCTAGATTGTGCTAGGTTGGAGGTTGGAAAGAGTTGCAATTGTAATATGCCGTCCGGATGCTCCGGCCCGCTTCATCCAAGAAGCGCAAGGACAAAACAGTGAAGCCTAGGGGTGAGGACCCGCGAGTCCCGGACGCCGGTTCTTTAGTAGGCTCAGTGGAGCCAGAGGTTTTGCCAGGAGTCCCCATGGAGTCTCAGGCAGATACTTTATTGTTACAGGATGTGCCCTCTCAGCAGGTAGGCCAGGCTGAGGGGCTTCTGAGGTAACTGTTCTTCCCTCTCTTCCCAAGGTAGTTAGGGCCTCTCCTTCTGTTGCCAAAGCTTCTTTTAGAGGTAGACCGAGTTCAGCTTCTGTGGGGCTTCTCCAAGCATTTCGGCTCTGTGCCTAAGAAGCATATGCTTAAAATGGCAGAAGATTTGATTACTCTAATTAGAGGTTCTATGCCCCGCCTGATAAGAGGCCTAGGGTGGAACAGGAGTTTGATAGTTTTGAACAGTGTTCACAGGCTTCAGAGTCTTCTGTGGAAGACTTACAAGAGTTTCCTACTTATTCTGATTCTGATGTGGATGATTCCACTCCTACAGCTTCTCCTCCTGAGGATTTTTCATTTTCAGAGACTCTTCACTCCATGAGGGAGCACTTTAAATGGGAAGGCCAGGATTACTCTGATTCCAGGAAAAGGCTTAGGGAATTCTTGTTGTTACCCCAGCATAGGCCTTTAGCTATTCCTCCTGTGTTGAATGTGGTGGAGGATGTTTTGCAGAGGCTTCCCTGAACCCTGACTCCTTGCCTCCTGCTCCTGTTAAGCCTGATAGGTATTATAGGGTGCCCGAAGCTCATAAGTATTTGTTTAAGAGTCCTAGGGCGGACCCAGAAACTGTTTCTCAGGGGCCTAAAGGTGTTAAAGCTTCTGTGGTTAAAAATCCTGTACCCTCTGATAAAGAGGCAAGGGCTTTGGATAGGTGGGGTAAGAAAGTGTATACTTCTTCCACTCTAGCCATGAGGGCGTTGAATTGTCAGTTTCACATGCTAAAATATCAGAATTATCTCCTTTCACAATTGAAATCTAAGGTGGATGCTTTGGCGGAAGGTATTGAGTGTAAAGAATTGCTGGATTTGGTTCATGTGTCTGAACAAGTGGGTAAGCATTCTTTGCAGTGTGGTTTTGATGCTGTTCAGGCCTCCTCGAGGGTGGCTGCTACTAGTTCTGTTCTTCGCAGACATGCCTGGTTGAAGGATCAGAATTTAGCTGAGCATGTTAAGACCAGGATTTTGGATGCTCCTTTACAGTCTGATGTGTTGTTTGGACCGCCTGTGGAAGCAGTTTTAAAGAAAATGGAGGACAAAGCTAAGTCTATGCAGACTGTTAAAGATTTTTGCAGGTGCAGCCTCCAAGTTTAGTAGAAATTGGCCTGCTAAGGGGTGGACATATCCTGCTTATGGTTCCCAGTCTAGGGGTAGGTCTAGACGTGGTAGGGGCAGGGCTCAAGGTTCATTTAGGCCTAGATCAGAGAGTTCACCTGCTCAGACTTCTGGTGAGGGCAGGGGTCAGTCCTTTCGTAAGCAGACCCAATGACCTGCCTTTTCAGCTGCCAGTGGATTCTCGTCTGGCAGCTCCTTTGGGAGGAAGACTGTCTCTTTTCAAAGAAAATTGGGATTTAATCACTCAAGACAGATGGGTGCTGGATATCATTCATCACGGTTACAGATTTTATTTCCACACGATGCCCCCTTTCAAAGGCATGCCAGATGTTCCTCCTCCACAAAGAAAAGAGGCTCACAAGCAAGTTTCTCAGTTACTCCAGATAGGGGCCATTCAGCCAGTCCCCGTGTCAGAAAGGGGCTTCGGATTTTATTCTCGCCTGTTCCTAGTACCAAAGAAGGGGAACACGTGGAGACCAATTTTGGATTTATCTATCCTCAACACTTATCTGGACATTCCCAAGTTCAAGATGTTGACGTTACAACAACTGTTACCTCTGCTGGGCAAGGATCACTGGATGGTAACTTTGGATCTCAAGGAAGCTTACCTTCATGTGCCTATAAGGCTAAGTTGCAGAAAGTATCTGCGTTTCGAACTGGAGATTTTCATTATCAGTTCTCTGCATTGCCCTTTGGCTTATCTACTGCCCAGAGTATTCACGAAGGTTCTGGCTCCAGTGATAGCTTACTTCAGGCTTCAAGGCATTCAAATCTATCCTTACTTGGACGACTGCCTGATTCTGGCTCAAGAAAAGGAAGACCTTCTACAGCATCTGGAATATGTCATAGCAGTGCTAAGATGCCTAGGGTATTCTGTGAACGAAATAAAGTCCAGTCTAGTACCCTCTCAAGACATGTGCTTTCTGGGTGTGAGACTGAATACAGCAGCCCAGATGGCCCTTTTAACCCCGGACAAACAACAGAGTCTGTCACTTTACTTCCATCAACTATCTCATCAGTCCGTGCTGACTGCAAGGACAGTCCTTCAAGCATTAGGGTTCATGGCATCTTGTATTCTGGTGCTTCCCAATGCCAAACTGCATATGAGGAAGCTGCAATGGTATCTCAAAAATGTATGGACACAGCACTGCCAGGATTTGGACACTGTCATTCAAATAATACCTTGCCTTCAAAAGGAATTCTTGTGGTGGGCTCAGGAATGTCACCTAAACAAGGGACTCTCTGTGACCCGGCCAGAGGCGAGTCAGATTTTAACGACAGATGCCTCGGACACTGCTTGGGGAGCTCATCTAAATGGAAAGTGGATACAAGACAAGTGGCCTGCCAGACTACAGCATCTACATATCATCATGAAGGAGATGTTAGCAGTCCAGTTTGCGTTGATGGCTTTCAAGGAGTTACTTCTTCCAGGGCAGGTGTTGATTCTAACAGACAACACAACTGTCATGTGGTACATCAACAAGCAAGGGGGAACACATTCTTATCCTCTATGCAGGCAAGCAATGATTTTATGGGAGACTGCGTTAAGCCTGCAACTAACTCTTCAGGCAAGGTTTCTGCCAGGAGCACAGAACTCCCTAGCAGATGTGTTAAGCAGACAAATCATGGATCCCCACGAGTGGAAACTGGATCTTCATGTATTTCAGAAATTGACAGTGTCATGGGGAACTCCAGACATAGATCTGTTCGCTTCTCCACTAAACCACCAGCTGCCAAAGTATTGCACAAAGGGGTTTCATCACACAGCTTGGAAAGTGGATGCTCTGTCTTTCAGTTGGAAAAACCTTCATGTCTATGCCTTTCCACCTCTGCCTCTTCTTCCAAAGGTATTATTAAAGGTCAGACAAGACAGGCCAAGGATGATTTTGATAGCTCCAGATTGGCCTCGCAACACTGGTATCCACTACTACGGAGTCTGGTAAGGAAGCCTCCATGGCCTTTACCTCTGATTCCTCATTTGTTATCTCAGAAGGAGGGTCATCTGCTCAATGTCAAGCTTCACTCTCTTCATCTAACAGCCTGGCATATTCTCTCTTGAAGCACAGCAGGTCTCAACTTCCTCAACAAGTTTTAAATGTGATTATGGAAGCTAGACGACCTAGTACAAGGAAGGTGTACGCAGACAAATGGAAGAGGTTTTATTTTGGAGTACAGCAAAGAATTTGGAGATTTCTGAGCCTAATTTGAGTGTGGCTCTTCAATATCTTACTGAGTTATTGGACAAAGGTTTGTCCTTCTCTTCCATTAAGATTCATGCTGCAGCAATTTCAGCTCATTATGATTGTGACCCACCTTTGTTTTCGCATCCTTTGTTCAAGCAGTTTCTTAGAGGGGCAAAGAATATAAGACCCCAATGAGCTCCTACTCCTGCTTGGGATCTCAATTTTGTGTTGGAAAAACTTACTCTACAACCTTTTGAGCCTGCAGCTACTGCTGAACTGAAATACTTGTCATGGAAGACTGCTTTTTTGTTGGCCATTACTTCTGCAAGAAGGGTTTCTGAGTTACAGGCCCTTATGGCGGTTGAGCCTTTTTTGATTTTTCATAAGGATAGGGTATCATTACGTACTAATCCTTCCTTTATGCCTAAGGTGGTTTCTAGTGTGGCTTTAAACCAAACTATTCATTTGCCTACTTTTTATGCAGATCCCCAAAATAAAGGGGAGAAGATTTTGCACACTTTAGATGTACACAGGCAATTGAGATATTATTTAAGCAGGACTAAGGATTTTAGGCAGTCTCAGCAGTGGTTTGTTTCTTTTGCCTTGAGTTCACAGGGCAAGCCTGTGTCAAAACAAACTATCTCCCGGTGGATTGGCTTTTGCATTGCATTTTGTTATTCCCATCATGGCAAGGAGATTCCAGCTGGGATTAGGCCTCATTCCACTAGGGCTACTGCCACTTCAACAGCATTTCTAAGGGGGGTGGCAACTAAGGATATTTTGGAAGCAGCTACTTGGAGTTCAGTACATACTTTCTCTAAGCATTATCATCTTCCTATCTACTCTAAGTCTAGGGCTGGCTTTGCCACTGCTGTTTTGCAAGGCATGTTATCAGCTCCTACTTCCTTATAATTTGCCAACCTCCCTTTCCTCTGCTTTGGGATTCTACCCAATAGTCAGGACTGCAGCAATGGAAGACGAAGAACATAGTACAGTTTTGTACCTACCATAAATGTAGATGTTCGAGGATTCCATTGCTGCAGTCCAATTTACCCTCCCTCCTTCCCCTCTATGTTTAGGGGTGGTTGTGTAGGTGAGTTTACTTGCATATATATATTTTTTGTATGTATATTGTTGTATATATTGTACATGTTTTTTGGTGCAGGTTTTTTGGGACTTGTCTTTTTGGGTCTTCTGACATCTGGGGCAAGAAAAGACTGAGGAAATGACGTCGGTCATGCGCATTAGTACCCTGACGTACTGACGTCAGTCTAAGGCGCCATGACCGACGTCAGCCTTATACTCTGGTATTCGGGCCGACTGGGACGCGGACTATACCCAATAGTCAGGACTGCAGCAATGGAATCCTCGAACATCTACATTTATGGTAGGTACAAAACTGTACTTTTTTCTTTACAGACCGGTAGGAGCCAAATGTGATTCTCTGCATAAAATGTAGAACTACCAGTATTTTACCCTTGTCCACAGGTTTGCTGTAATCCACTTTTTAAGTTGATAGGATTGAAGCCTTATAAGACTGTGACCTTTGTTTCTGAAAGCCCTGGACCATGGAGCTAATGAGCTCTCTATTCCTTTCAGTAAGAAGGTATTCTTCAGGTATGTTAGCAGATCCCTGTAGGAACCTCGCACAGTTTTCTCCTTCAACCTACTCAGGGACATTAAAGAACCATAGGTTTTCTCTTCAGACTGTTATCTTTTAAATCTTTTTGTATTGTTTCGACCTCTGACAGTTTTCCATACTAATTTCCACATTTTTTTCTGGAACGGAACTGACTGTTCATCCTGATGGTGACTGAGTTTACATTCCACTACCTCAGTCCTCTCAACATTGGATCTTGTGTAATCCTCCAGGTTTCTACTGACTGAGATGATATATTTTCATTTTTTTTTTCTTGCACCATGGTCATATCAGCTTCTTGTTTAGAAAAGCTGCAGGTGTCTTTCTGGGAGTTTCCACCATGTGCTCTTCAGCTTCTTCAATCCTGATTACTTTTTCCAGTGGATTTTAACAGAATTTCCAAATTTCTTTATTTTTCTTGGCATCAAGGAAGGTCATGAGTTCTATATTAGATGAACTTTTGAGATTTTAAATGTAAAATGCTGGGTTTCTAGGAGTTAGTGACTCCTGAATGATGGAGCTCATTTAGAGTTTGTTAGAGAAGCACCCTACTGGAAGTCTCTGCAAGCTGGACTTTTTTCTTCCCTCCTGGACAATAGCTGGCCTTGCTGCAGCTGTACTGCAGGGCATGCTGCAGTCCCAGCCATTTAATTTCATCCTCGCCCCTTTCTCAGGAGAGCTTTGGGAATCGCCCCAGAAGTCAAGATTGCTGTGGCGGTGTGCGAAACAAAGACCATATAACAGTTATATAAGAACTTAATGTAGTAGTAGATGTTTGAGTAGGTCACTGTTGCTGTTCTAGTTTCATCTCGCCATTCCCTACTTCACCATTGTACATCCTGGGCTTTGGTGGGTACCCCTTAACTTTAGTCTGACATTTGCCAGGCCTGCTGAGGTCTGAGTAGAACTTGGGAGCCCTATGTTACGGTCCTTATTTCTACACTCCTAATATTCTTCCTAGGCCCCCCCTTTCTTTTGTTTAATGTTCACTGTACATAACCTTGCTTCTTCGACAGGAAGACTTTTGTTTGGCATAGGTGAATGTTGGTTTTACAGTGCAGTCATCCGAATGTCCCAGTGGGTTGATTGTCTGTTACAAGTAACTGGGAGGGTACCAGTTTCAGGAATTTGGGCAAATGTTTGGGCCTTTTGCAGTCGAAGTTCCAGTAGTCAAGACTCTTGCAACAGTGACCGACTCCAGCCTGTACTATTGTGATAACTTCTTATACATTTGTACTGTTTTAACTTGTTACATTGTGTTGGCTAGTCTTGCTTTTAATGTGCTCAGTGTTTTAGGGTACTTTAGAAGTCTGAGAAAAAGCAGAGGCATGAGCGGTTATGGGAGGAGTTTGAACCCCGGAAAGTTTTCAGGTACCAAGGTGTTTAGTGCTAGCAGCAGCTAGGAGTATTTGTTGAAGTGGATGGGTATGGATCATAAATATCTACTGTGATGTTAACTGTAAAACTCACTCCATACTTGTGGGTTAAATTTGTACTTTCACTTAGATTCCAAAAGGCAAATGTGAGAACTGTCCGTAACGTAAAAAAAATCGTAATCTGAATGAGTACACATTCTGTAAGTGTTGTAGCCTAGAGTGACAATAAACTATTACAAACCTGATATTGACAAATGCGCCTCACTTCACAAATGCTAGTAATCTATCATGATTTATTATAGCTTGTATGTAATTTCTGCGCTAGCTAATTGTTTGGTACTGCGGTATTGTTAATGGGCTTATTTCTAATTTATTAGTTCTCCTCTAGAAGAACTGAAGGTGATGAGGAGCAGTGCCAGCTTTAAAGGAGTGCACCAGCAGCCATGCCTACTGGCACAGAGGACATCACCTCATAGAAGAATGGGGTTACTATCTGCTTATAGAATCAAGCCAGGGGACCAGTATTGGTGAACAGAAGCATTTTTTAAAAAATGGTTCAGGAGTTTTCCTGTACATCTTATTATACAGGGTACTTTACAGCTGTATTTTATTAAAATCAGGCCAGAAAACTAATCGTCATTAGTACAAACCCATTTGTTAAATTGTTTCAGGATACTTTTCTCCTGAAGGTCACGCTATGTGGAGCTCTATCACCCCGCTTTGTCTTAGAGATATGTGAAAGGAATAGTTAGTTAACATCTGCCTTTTCTTTTCAGGAACTTGGATTTTTAAAACTTGCCTCAGTAATGGAAGAAGAAACAAACTGTGATGGTCACAGTAGTAGTGGTTTAAAGGATGGAAGTCCTAAAAAGACAGGTGGGGAGCAGTGTTGCTTGAACAGAGATGTAGCGTCTGAAGTGGAACCAACCCAAAGCACTTTGCATCCTTTGAACTGTGCTACACCTACCACTGAAGTGAATGTACCCGAAAGCCCCTGCACTCCTCAGATCGAGGTACCTATATGTTTTCCTGTGCTTCTTTGTCTGATTTAGGTGACAGGTGCTTTGAGTATCTGGGTAGGGAATGTAATTTGCTTATTTGTTAATGGAATAGCGAACAAAGCTATGAGGATCATGTAGCTAGAGTTGTGTAAATGTCTACATGCCCCCCCCCCCCCCTTTAAGCAGCATCAATTTTTTTTGTTGGCAGACAGTCACCATGTTTGTTCCAAAAGACAAGGGAGTGTTATTTTGGGGGTCTATTTTTATTTCCTGGCTGACCTTTTCTATTGGATGTTGAGGTGAGTTGAGCAGTGCTGCTGCCAGTCTGCATTATATGGTACTTTATTTTTTTTTTCTTTTTACTTCTCCCTCACCTTTTGGAGTATGCATGATGTGTGCTCTAGAACACCAGATGATGCAGGTGTGTGCATTCTCCTTTGCCACTAGTTTAGACTTCCTGCCAGCACTCCTACAAGAACACTATGCCTTGGGAGCTGATTTCTGGCCAGTCCTGGGTATCACTTCCCAAGCCGTTTTCCCAAAGATGGGTAAGCTTTTTAAATGGCAGATTTGTTGACTAGCTCCTCTCATGGTTATTAGTTAAACCTGACTTGTCTAGAGTTGCAGTCAGGGCTTCATCCAGTTGTTTTCATGAAGCTGCCAGTTTTTGGTGCTTCAGATGTATTATAGTTAAATGAATGCTCTGCTCTCCACCCCCCCCCCCACAAAAAAAAACAAAAAAAAAAACACCTGCTTAGAAGAAATAAATTTACACATGGCCCTTTGAGCCTGTGTCTGTAGCTTATGGGCACACGCTTCTCTTAATTTATTTAATCTTTGATCTGTACTGGCTGCATAATTCTGGCAAAACACTTCAGAGATCTTA
>NC_056743.1:5827521-5902120 GCF_019279795.1 Protopterus annectens | reverse complement strand
ATGAAACTGAAGGTAAACCGATCTACAAAGGAAGCGCGTCAAAGTTATACAAGTTAAGAACACTATTAACCACATTATATGAATGCCATTACTGAAGGTAAACCGATCTGCAAAGGAAGCGCGTCAAAGTTATACAAGTTAAGAACACTATTACCCACATTATATGAATGCTATTACTGAAGGTAAACCGATCTACAAAGGAAGCGCGTCAAAGTTATACAAGTTAAGAACACTATTAACCACACTATATGAATGCTATTACTGAAGGTAAACCGATCTACAAAGGAAGCGCGTCAAAGTTATACAAGTTAAGAACACTATTAACCACATTATATGAATGCCATTACTGAAGGTAAACTGATCTACAAAGGAAGCGCGTCAAAGTTATACAAGTTAATTATATATAACAATAATGTGGATACAAAATTCTGCAACTTTTTACATAATGGATTAAGGGACTCAGTAGACGGTACGAATAAAAAATTAATTAAATCAGGAAGTCAAACTTGAAGTTTATACTTGAAAGTCTTTATGTGGAAATACATACAGAGAATGTTTGTTCTTAAGTTTAGTAAAAGGTTGTTGAAGATGTAGTAGAGATGTGAAAGCTGACTGGACATGCATATTTACAGACTGTGAAAATGTAAATGTACATTGAGAAGAGAAGTAGGTTTAATGGGCTACGGTCTCATAATTGTTCTTCTCCCAATACCTCTATCCATAACCACACCCTTTTCACATATACCACTAAACTAGTCTAACAATACCACACCCACAACACTTGTACTAGTAACTATAATTAATATCTACCTTTACAATGTTTAAACTTCACACACTAGCACTCAAACATACCACAATCATGATCTCTCTTACTCTCACTCTACTATTAACACACCTTACTACCTCCTATGAACAACCACTACTCTCACACCTTAACACACCACATAAACAAACTTCCTCAATAACTCCTATCTACCCTAACCATCACATCAACGTAACCTCAATACCTAGCTATCTATTACCCAAATATCATAGAATTACCAACATCAAACTTGTATACCCTAATCCCATATGAATACCCCTCCCACATAGTAAATATACAAAAACTACCTACCTAACCCTACTCCTCCTACTTAAGAATGGAGATATTCACCCAAACCCAGGCCCAACTGACTCCCCCTTAAATCAAACCAGTAAACTAGACCCCATTGTTAACCCACTGCTTAGACAACCCAAAAACTCACTCTCAATAGCCAACCTTAACATACGTAGCATTAACAATAAGACAACTCAACTACATGCTCTCCTACAGTTGTACTCCTTTGATATTATTTGTCTAACAGAAACCTGGTTAAAACCCCCAACAAAAGACAGTGAAATCATTCCTCCTGGCTATAACATCTTACGTCTCAACAGAGAATCAAAAAAAGGTGGAGGTATTGCCATATTATTTAAATCCAACCTTCAAATAACCACATACCACCACAAACCTCCCCAGGACTCAAACGCTGAACTTCTTATTACCAAACTAGATATAAACCCAGTCAAATCAATCTATATTATCTACATTTATGTTCCCCCAGGTAATAACATTACCACCATCGGAAAGATCCTATGTTGGCTATCACTAAACTTACCCCAAGAGATTATCATCTTAGGTGATGTAAACATCGATTGGGAATCTTGTAACAACAAACAACCTACTAGCCATATTAACCTTTATGGATTCTCTCAGACCATCACCGCCCCCACTAGAATAAATAAAGTTAACAAAAAAGAAAGTACCATAGACTGGATACTCACCAACAACCAACCCCATACCTACAAAACAGGAACACTCCCTGATGAAATAAGTGACCACTTACTTACCTACATCATCAGGCTTAAAACCAACCCTCCTACCCAAATAATAACCAGAACAATCAGATCCAAAAAAAATTTCAACGTGGAGATGTTTCAAAATGAACTAGAAGCATGCAACTGGACACCCTTAAAACATCTTCCACTAGATGAAGCTGTTGATGTCTTTAATGATAAGTTTCTAACTATCCTCAACTACCATGCCCCCACACGCTCCATCAGAATCAAAGCTAAACCTGCCCCCTGGCTATCATTAGAAACCAAACAAAAAATCACTCTCAGGAATAAAGCCTGGAACAAATCTCACCTAACTAAAAACACCACAGACTACCAAAACTTTAAGCAACTAAGAAATGAGACCAAAAAATTAATAATGAACAATAAAAAAAATTACTACCTGAAACCACAACATTCTCCCCAAAACAACCCCCAAAAATTCTGGTCAACCATAAATCAATTACTACAGCCAAGTAAACTTGTCACACTCAACCCACAAGGCTCTGACATAAATAACCCCAACCAAACAGCAAATTCCTTTAATTCCTTCTTCATAGAAACTATTCAAACCTTAGCAAGTCAACTTCCCATCAAAAATGCAAACATGTCAATGAGCAACCTAAATCCACCCCCTCCTTTTCACTTCCAACCAGTCCCAACAACTTATATTCTCTCCCTTCTAAAAAAACTCAAACCATGTACTCCCTCTGCTGACCTATTACCCGCAGAATACTTGCAATTAGCAGCTAAAGCAATAGCCTTACCAATTTCAATTCTGATCAACAGAACTATCACTGAAGGATATGTCCCTAAACTCTGGAAAATCTCCCACATTATCCCACTCCATAAGGGTGGAAATTCTACTGAAATATCTAATTACCGCCCCATAGCCCTTCTTTCGCCCTTATCCAAGATCATGGAAAGGTGTATACACAAACAACTACTTCAACACCTTCTCCACAATAATAACACCCAGCACGGTTTCAGACCATCCCACAGTACCACCACTGCCCTCCTCTCCTTTACCGACACAATCAACAAAAATCGCAACAATAACACCCTCTCCTCAGCACTTTTCCTAAACCTATCCAAAGCCTTTGATATGGTCAACCACCAAATACTCATTCACATTCTCCAATCCACATCAATTGATACCCAATCTATTAACTGGTTTAAGTCCTACTTACAAAACAGACATCAAGCAGTACTCTGGAACTCCACTCTATCCTCCCTGCTACCTGTCAACATTGGAGTCCCACAAGGGTCTATACTAGGTCCTCTCCTATTTTCTTTATTTATCAATGACCTACACCATGTGCCCCCCCCAAGCCACATGTATACAGTATGCAGACGATTAAACGTTCATCTGTTCAGCCACATCTGTATCACACCTTCACTCTCTCACACAACACATATTTAACGCTGTAGAAGACTGGTTTTCCCAGCACTGTCTACTACTCAACCCTAAAAAAACTAAACTGCTCCTCTTTACACCTTCAAGCAAATCTCCCCTCATTGACTTTACAATAACATCAACAAATGGCACACCGATATCACAAGAGTCAACTACAAAACTACTAGGCATTACCATTGACAACAACCTTAACTTCAATGCCCATATTAACAACACACTAAAAAGCATTAACAAAAAAATAGGCTCTCTTTACAGAATCAAACCTTTCCTCACTCCAGAATCTAGAACAACTATAGCCCACTCCCACCTCATCTCACCCCTTCTCTATGCCTCCCCCATTTTTACCAAATTATCAAAAAGTAATCTGTCAAAACTAGAAAACTCCTACCACAACATAGCCAGATTTGCCACAGGAAACCCTTACAGAACCCACCACTGTAATAATCTAAAACAACTAGGCTGGCTGGAATATCAACAGCAACTAAAAACTAACCTGCTTAGCATAGCCCATCAAATTCTTTATCAACCTGACAAAACCCCTATACTATCCAGCCTGATTCACCCATACCACAACCTAAAGTCCCTGCGATCTGCACACAAACTTCTTATAGACACAGTCAAGTCAAACAAAAAGGCCGGAGACTCTCTTTTCTCAAACACTGTTGGAAAATATTGGAACCTGCTTCCCTCTGAACTATCATCTATTCCCTCAAAGTCTCTCTTTAAAAAGAAACTCAAGCTTTACCTCAAAACACAATGGCTGTGCCCCTGTACCAATCCTGACTAACATTACTTCTTGTTCATCTGACTTACTTCGCCCTAAGTTCACTTTCTTTTCATCTATTTTCCATTATCCCTCTCTATGTACATGTTTACTGCATACCTCTTTGTCATGTTCTACATTACTTGTTCACTCCATTATTTTTTTTGTACCACTTGAGTAATTTCTTCTTCAAAAATGTTTTTTTTTAGCCTATTATTAAGTTAATATATTTGAATGTAGTTCTTAATAGTTTTTACTTAACATCACTAAAGTTTTATAAGTGGAGCTCATCTCCCCGGGCCTCTACTGAAAATGGACATATATCCAGCTAGACTAGCCCGGTCAACAAATGTAAAATAAAAAAAATAAAAAAAAAAAATAAAATAAATAAAATGCTACTAATGAATGTAACATTTCTTTTATCTGTAAAAGCCAAACAACAAAGTGTTTTGGAGTTTTCTGGCCGTAGCTAGAAAGGTTACTGCAAAAAACTGAAAATCAAACAGTTCCTACTCTCAAAGAATTTTTAAACTTAGCAGTACTATGTAGAACTAAAAAAAAGTGATTAGAATAAAATATCTGTAAATCACAGTAAAACTTTTAGTTGTTGGGACAGCCTTGAAATACCAAGACTCAGTGTGTTAAATTATAAGACTACCTTGATGATTCAATGTATCCCTAACATTGCATAGCAATATGTGACATTGAATTTCTTCCTGTGTACATACTGCATGTAAGATCTGAGGCAATGGGGATACAGTAGAGCATCAAGAGCTTTATCCGAAATCTAATGTATGCAGCCAAGTCTGATCCAAGGATCGGATCCAAACCCATTAGTGAGGAAGAATAAAAACATCAGAGCAAATGAGGAAGAATTAAAATGACAACATCAGATCAAACATTACCTGCAGTTACGTCTTTATAACATGTATGCACCAACAGTCTAACTTCATTTTTTGTACTATTTACATTCACTGTCACACTGGAGAAATGATTTCCCTTTCCTTACAAACTACAACTTTATACGTCTAAATCTGGTCCAGAAAGTACTCCTCTCCCCTCTCTCTCAACACCTTTTTCTAACGCTTCACATTTAGTGTGCTTAACAATGCTCTGTACATGCCCCCCCTCCTGCTCTTGCACTTCACTTTCTGCACCCCTTAGCACCCCTTACCTTTTTTCCTTCATTATCACTTCATACTTCTCTCTCCACTTCCTTACTGCTCAATCACCTTTCTCATTTTCACTCTGATCCACAATATTTACTACCATTTATTTTGGAAGATTCCTTCCCACTCCAACACTGTCAAAAAAGAAATGGCCCATTTCTTTGTAATTTCCACATTTTGACCCATAATTTTTAACTGAATGTCCTCCTTCCATACATTTTGCACATCTTTTCCTTGAACTTTTTTTTTTTTAAACAAATGATTTTCTTCCCCCACAGAATATATTTTCAGCTGCTCAACATTTCATATTGCTCCCCTGTCCAACAATATTAATTACACCCGGTATATTAATATTCCAGTCTTTTACGGTTAATTCAACCTATACCACCCATGTGCCATTTCATACATTTATATTATACACACACACATATATATATATATATATATATATATATATATATATATATATATATATATATTTACTATTACAATGTCGACGTAGCATTGTACGCCTATGAACTATTCGAACTACATATGTTCAAATAGTTCCTGTGTGTGTGCAAGCTACACAATCGAACGTGACATATGCAAACGTAGTGTGCATTCGCAAATATGAAAGTTCGATTTTGTACAGGGATCACGGTACAGTGCGGTAAGGGAAATACATGCTTTTCCTCACTGTAGTGCGATCTCTGAGTTGGAACATATAGTTAGGGGGGTGGGTGGTTGCAGGGGGTCTTGCCCCCCAGCATAAACGGGATGTTAGGTGTACTAGTTAGGGAGTTACGGCAAGGGTGGAACTGCTGTTAAGTTCCCTAAAATGTCGTGTTCGACATTGTCTGCATTAACAGCTGATTTTCAACATTAGGGCCATTGTGTAATGTGCATTTTCGGCAAAATAGTTTGCTGTTAAGTACCCTTTTTTACTATTTTATTTATTTATTTATTTATTTATTTATTTATTTTTAACTTCAATATTTTAATAGTATTTTAATACTATTTTAATAGTAAAAGTACAGTTGTGTACCTACCATAAATGTAGATGTTAAGAGTGTACTCCCTTGTTGCAGTCATTACACTTGGGTTATCCTACTGGCAGGCTACCCACAGTCGGGCTGAATTCGTCGGTTGCTGTCGCCTCTTCCCTGACGTCAGTGCGCCAGGGGTATAAAAGATGCAGTCAACGCCATTTTATTCAGTTTTTCTTGCCCCAGATGTCAGGTGCCCCCAAAAAGGGTAGTCTAAAAAAATTTGCAAATAAAAAAACATGCACAAACATAAACATTAGCTTCCTCTACAAGCAAATATATCACATAGGTTGTACAGAATAGAGAAGAACAGATAATTCCCAGCAAAGAAAGGGGGATGGTAGGTAACCTGGACTGCAACAGTGAATACACTCGAACATCTATATTTATGGTAGGTACACAACTGTACTATGTTCATCGGGTTTCACTGTTGCAGTCATTACACTTGGGTTGAATCCCAAAGCTGAGGTTGGGAGGCTGGGTCTAAATAGGATTAGGAGTGGCTATGAGGCCCTGCAGAGCTGAAGTGGCAAAGCCTGCTCTGAATTTAGAGTAAAGAGGTAAGTGATAGTGCTTGGTAAAAGTGTGCACTGAACTCCAAGTTGCAGCCTCCAAAATTTCCTTGGTTGGTACTCCTCTGAGAAAGGCTGCTGATGTGGCTGCTGCCCTGGTAGAATGTGGCCTAATATTCTTAGGCACTGACTTGCCATGCTGTGCATAGCAGAAACGAATGCAGTGTCCTATCCATTTTGAAATAGTCTGCTTTGAAATAGCCTTTCCTTGTGATCCTGCAGCGTATGGCAGAAAAAGTTGCTCAGTTTTTCTGAAAACTTTTGTTTTGTCCAAGTAGAAGCGTAGCTGTCTGTGTATGTCCAAGGAATGCAGTAGTCTCTCCCCTTTATTCTGGGGATTTGGATAAAAGGTTGGTAAATGAATGGTTTGGTTCAAGAGCCACACTGGATACTACCTTTGGCATAAATGTTGGGTTTGTCCTTAGAGAAACCCTGTCCAGATGAAAAATGATGAAAGGTTCCACTGCCATTAATGCCTGTAACTCTGAGACTCTACTTGCTGAAGTTATTGCTAGGAGCAGAGCAGTTTTCCATGACAAGAATTTTATTTCAGCTGTATTGGCTGGCTCAAAAGGAGGCAGTGTGAGTTTTTCCAAGACAAAGTTGAGGTCCCATGTTGGTATAGGTGCTATCCTTGGGGGTCTTATGTTTTTTGCCCCTCTGAGACACTGCGTTAGGAGTGGATAAGAAAAAATAGGAGGTTCCGTATTGTAATGAGCTGAAATGGCAGAGGCATGGATCTTAATTGATGAGAAGGATAGGCCTTTGTCCAGCATCTCAGTCAGGTACTGTAAAATCTGAGGAATATTAGGGACAAGAGGTTCAAGTCTTTGTGCCTGGTTCCAAGCACAGAATCTCTTCCATTTTTCCTGCATAAGATTTCCTGGTGCTGGGCCTCCTGGCTTCCACAATGACATCCATAACTGCTTTAGAGAGAGGTGAGTTCTGAGTGGCTATATTATTCGCAAGCGGTCAGATTTAAGGTTCTGAGTTGGCTGTGCAGGATTTGATTGTTTTGTTGTGTCAGCAGATGAGGAATTTGACGTAAAGTCCAGGCTGGTCCTTGAGACAAGCTCTTTAGGATTGGGTACCAGTGCTGGCGTGGCCAGTCTGGGGCAATCAGAATCATTTTTGGCTTCTCTTGTCTGACTTTTAGGAGTACCTTGGGTAGTAGAGGCAGTGGTGGATAGGCATAAACTGTTGGGCTTTTCCAGCTGAATGATAGAGCATCCACCTTCCATGCTTGTGAGTGATAAGTCCTTGTGCAGAATCTCTGTAGCTGGCAGTTGTGAGAGGAGGCAAATAGATCTATGTCTGGGCATAGGTTCCACAGTCGAGGAAGCATCTCGCAACATACCATACTCCAAAAGGGTCTCAGTAGAGGCCTGCGAATCTGAAGTAGCGGGCATCAGGGGCTGCGAAAGCACCTCATTTAATGTGCCTGTGAAATGGTTTCAGGATCCGCAGTAGAATTTTTAAAAAGGAACTTGTGAGAGTCAGGAACCCTGTAATATCTATCAGGTTTTCTGAGAGCAGGAGGTAAAGAGTCAGGGGCCAGGCTAGATTCCGAGAAGGAATCATCAACAATGTCCAGTACAGGAGGTATAGCCCAAGGCCTATGTTGGTGCAGGAGTAAGAAATCCCTAAGCCTCTTTTTGGGGTCAGAGTAATCCTGGCTTTCCCAGCGAAAATGCTCCCCAAGACTATGCAAGGTTTCACCAAAAGAGAAATCCTCTGAAGGGGAAGCAGACAGAATGGAGTCCTCTGCATCAGAATCCTCATAGGTAGATAAGGGTAAATCCTGGTCATCAGTGGAAACAGAAATTTCAAAGTCCTGCTCAGAAGAATTAGAAGGAAAGTCAGTCCTAGGTCTCTTAGAGGGGAAAGGTGGCTTCCCCTGATTAGAGTAACAAGGTCTTCAGCCATTCTTATCATTTGTTTTTTAGGCACAGGGGCCGGAGCATGCGGTCTGAGCATCGGTTTTCTAGGCATGGATCAATTTTTAGACCTTGAAGATGGCACTGGTTTAATATGCAAGTCAGTAGGCCTGAATACACCCACAGAACCCGGTGCCTGCACAGCGACTCTGGACCCAAACAAGGTACAGACATCCGCAGGTTCCACAGTCGAAGAAGCATCTAGCTGCATACCAGACTCCGAATGGGTCTCAGTAGAGGCCTGCGAATCTGAAGTAGCAGGTATCAGGGGCTGCGAAAGCACCTCACCGAGTACCGGCAAACTGGTGACTAGCTTAGGAGAAGTGTTGTCGGCAGCTTTGGACCTATGCAGTCTGTCTCTGTCTTTATCTTTGCATTTTTTCAGAATGGTCGGTAGTCAGGTGGCTTACTGAAGCCATTTCTGGATAACTTAACAGAGTACCAAAATATTTAGAAGCATAAAAGAACAGACGATGAATAGTTCAAGGTTTGAATAAGGCACAAAACCGACAGCGAAGTATGTCGTGATCTGGGCCTAAGCAAGGAATACAGTACGAATGAAAATCTTTATGAGGTATTTGCTTTCCACAAGAAATACAATGGTTAACTTTTACCAACATCAGTTTACAGCAAGAAAAAGATTCCCCAATGAGGTACTTAGCTTAATTGAAGACTTTGGTTCTGAAACTCGAAAACAAAAATTTCAGCAGTCGGCCGACCGGCACTTGCGAACTGCTTCTGCTTCGGGCACCGCACAGCAAGAAAGACTACTGTAATGGCATCGGCTGCATGCTTTATACCCCTAACAACCTGACATCATGGAAGATGAGACAGCAACTGACGCAGGACCCAAGATTTTGATAATCAGGCCGACTGAGGGGTACTGCAAGCAGATAACCCAAAGGTGATGACTGGAGCAGTGCAACACAAAGAAAGTACAGTTTTGTACCTACCATAAATGTAGACGTTCGAGTGTCTTCACTGCTGCAGTCATTACACTTGGGTTATCCTGCCGTCAGGCGGTCCCCGCAGTCAGTCAGAGATCCAAAGTCTTGGTCCGGCGTCAGTTGCTGTCGCCTCCTCCCCGACGTCAGTGCGTCAGGGGTATACAAGAAGCAGCCGACACCATTTTCTTCAGTTTTTCTTGCCCCAGATGTCAGGTGCCCCCAAAAAGATAGGCAATACATATTGCTTACAAAATATATAAGGTAAAAACAAAACCTTTAGCAACCAGCAAATACACCACAGAGATATAATAGTGTAGAAAGTCACAGATAAGACCCAGCTAAGAAAGAGGGGATGGTGGGTGGGTAACCAGGACTGCAGCAGTGAAGACACTCTAACATCTACATTTATGGTAGGTACAAAACTGTACTATGTTCATAGTGTTTCATTGCTGCAGTCATTACACTTGGGTTGAATCCCAAAGCTGAGTCAGGGTGGCTGGTTCTATAGCGGATTTGGTGTGGCTATAAGGCCCTGCAGCACTGCAGTGGCAAACCCATTTCTAGATCTAGAATAAAGAGGCAAGTGGTAATGCTTGGTAAAGGTGTGCACTGAACTCCAAGTTGCAGCTTCCAAAATGTCTTTGGTAGGTACTCCTCTAAGGTAGGCAGTAGAAGTTGCAGTTGCCCTGGTGGAATGTGGCCTAATGTTTGATGGTACAAGTTTCCCATGCTGTGTGTAGCAGAACCGGATACAGTGTCCTATCCACTTTGAAATGGTCTGCTTTGAAATAGCCTTTCCCTGTGATCCTGCAGCATATGATACAAACAATTGTTCAGTTTTTCTGAAAGCTTTTGTTTTGTCCAAGTAGAAGCGCAATTGCCTGCGTATGTCCAAGGAATGTAGAAGTCTCTCCCCTTTATTCTGGGAATTTGGATAAAAATGTTGGAAAGTGAATAGTTTGGTTAGGAGCCACACTGGATACCACCTTAGGCATAAATGAAGGGTTTGTTCTTAAAGAAACCCTGTCTTGGTGGAAAATGATGAAAGGCTCCACTGCCATTAGTGCCTGCAGTTCTCAGACTCTTCGTGGTGAGGTTATTGCCAGAAGCAGAGCAGTTTTCCATGATATATATTTTAACTCTGCTGAATTGGCTGGTTCAAAAGGAGGCAAAGTGAGCTTTTCCAAAACTAAATTGAGGTCCCAAGTTGGTGTTGGTGCTCTCCGGGGCGGTCTTATGTTTTTAGCCCCTCTAAGGTACTGCTTTAGCAATGGGTGAGAGAAAATAGGAGGATCTGTGTTGTAATGAGCCGAGATGGCAGAAGCGTGAATCTTAATGGATGAGAAGGATAGTCCTTTGTCCAGCATCTCCGTTAAGTACTGTAGTATCTGAGGAATGTTAGGGACAAGAGGATCAAGGTTTTGAGCCTAGTTCCAGGCACAGAATCTCTTCCACTTTTCTGAATAAGATTTCCTGGTGCTAGGCCTCCTGGCCTCCAAAATGACATCCATAACAGCTTTTAGAGAAGTTGTCTGTTTGGCTAATGAATCTGCCATGCAGCCAGGTTTAAGGTTTTCAGCTTACTGTGCAGGATCTGATTGTTTTGCAGAGTCAGAAGGTGTGGAATTTGAGGCAAAATCCAAGGTGGACCTTGAGCTAAGTTCTTTAAGATTTGGTACCAATGCTGGCATGGCCAGTCTGGAGCAATCAGAATCATCTGTGGTTTTTCTTGTCTGGCTTTTAGGAGTACCTTTGAAAGGAGAGGCAGAGGTGGGAAGGCATAAACATTTAGGCTTTTCCAGCTGAACGAAAGAGCATCCACTTTCTATGCTTGTGTGTGATAAGTCCTTGTGTAGAATTTTTGTACTTGGTAATTCAGTGGTGAGGCAAAAAGATCTACGTCCAGGCGCTCCCATTTCTGCATTATCATGCTGAAGACTTGTGGATTTAATTTCCACTCGTGAGGATCCATGATGTTCCTGCTTAAGTCGTCTGCCAGAGTGTTTTTCTTTCCTGGCAGGAACTGTGCTTGCAGATGAACTTGATAGGTTAGAGTTGTGTTCCACAAGGTCATGGCTTGTCTGCATAGGGTGTAAGAATGAGTGCCCCCTTGTTTGTTTATGTACCACATTACTGTGGTGTTGTCTGTCTTTAATAGTAATTGTCCTGGATGCAGAAGATCCTTGAAAGCTGTAAGGGCATTTTGTACAGCCAACATCTCTTTTTGACTGATGTGAAGATGCATTTGGTCTGTGGTCCATTTGCCCCGAATACATTTTCCTGCCATGTGTGCTCCCTAGGTGTAATCCGAAGCATCTGTTGTTAAAGTCTGCCTGGCTGTGGGAAGAGTGAAAGGCTGACCCTTGTTGAGGTGACATGCCTATGCCCACCATCGAAACTCCTGTTGTAGGCAGGGAATTAGTGGTATTACTGTTTCCAAACTGTGACAGTGTTGAGTCCAAACACTTTTTAGGTACCATGTAATTTCCTCATATGCAGTCTGGCATATGGTATTAGTAGTATGCAGGATGCCATGAACCCCAAGGCCTGCAGAATTTTTTTTGCAGGGAGTTGGGTTTTTGTTGCCATCAATTGAAAATACTGAGTCAGTTGTCCTTGTTTGTCTGGCGTGAGCTAAGCCATCTGGGCCGTTGTATTTAAGCTGGTATCCAGGAATATTATCTCTTGCAAGGGCACTAGTTTTGATTTCTTTTTGTTTACTGTGTACCCTAGGCAACTTAACCTTTTTACGAATGCCAGATGCTGTAGAAGAATGTCCTTGCTCCCTGCTTGAATCAGGCAGTCGTCCAGATATGGATATATTTGAATTCCTTTTTGTCTGCAAAATGCAATTACTGGTGCCAGGCACTTGGTAAAGACACTGGGCGCAGTAGATAAGCCAAAGGGCAGTGCAGAGAATTGGTAGTACATTGAACCAGCTATGAATCTGAGGTATCTTCTGCAATTTTGTCCAATAGGGACATGCAGGTATGCCTCTTTGAGGTCCAAAGTAACAAGTCAAGCTTTCTTGCCCAACATGGGAAGGAGCTGCTGTAGTGTCAGCATTTTGAATTTCGGAACATCCAGGTAAGTATTTAGAGGGGAAAGGTCCAGAATGGGTCTCCAGGCTTTGTCCTTTCTGGGTACCAGGAAGAGTCCTGAGTAAAATCCTTGTCCTTTTTCCTGCTCTGGCACTTTTTGAATAGCTCTCATGTCCATGAGGGCTGTAATTTGTTTTTGTGCCTCTGCCCATTGATTTTGTGTCAGGTCTGGCATTCCTTTTAGCCTTGGATAAGCGTGAAAGTGGAACCTGTAACCTTGAGACACAATATTCAGCACCCATTTGTCTTGGGTGATTGCTTGCCAGTTTTGAGAAAAAAGTGCTAGTTTCCCCTCTAAGGGAGCTGCCAAAAGGGAAGAGATTGGCATTGGAAGGGGGAAGTCATTGGGACCGTTTCCTGTAAGGTTGTGACTTGTCCTCACCTCCTTTTGGGGTTGAAGCACCCCACTGTCGTGGTGTGTAAGAGCCTTGTGGCTGAGATCTGACTCTTGGGCGTCTGTATCTGCCCACTGTGGCCTGACACTGGAAAGGACCAATTCTTTGTAAGCCAGTTTCTGCTAAATCGTGGTGGCTGTACCTGTAAGAAATCCTTCACTGTTTGCATAGATTTTGCCTTATCCTCCATTCTCTTTAATACCTCTTCTGCCTTAATACCAAATAAATTATCTTGCTGCAAAGGAGCATCCAATAATTTTGCCTTAACATGATCTGTTAAACTTTGTTCTTTCAACTAAGCATGCCTTCGAATCACAGATCCTGTAACTGCTGCTCTACAAGAAGCTCCTGATGAATCAAAATCACATTGTAAAGTATGCTTTCCCACTTGTTCAGCTGCATGCAATAAATCCTGCATTTCCTTATAGTCGGGTTGTTCTGCATTTGTAATCATTTTCTGTTTTAACTGATACAGTAAATATTGTTGATATTTAAGCATGTGAAACTGGCAATTTAGAGCCCTCACTGCTAAAGTTGCAGAGGTATAAACATTCTTCCCCCATCTGTCTAATGCTCTAGAGTCTCTATCTGAGGGAACTGGATTTTTAGCCGTGGAAGCCTTTACCCCTTTGAGACCCTGGGAAATAGTTTCTGGGTTAGCAACAGGGTTTTTATAAAGAAATTTGGGAGAGTCAGGGACTCTGTAGTACCTGTCTGGCTTGACTGGAGCTGGGGGGTAAAGAATCAGGATTTAAACTAGATTCAGAGAACACATCATCCACAATGTCCAACACTGGCGGAATAGCAAGGGGCCTGTGTGAGGCAATAAAAGAAAGTCTCAGAGTCTTTTCTTGGATTCTGAGTAATCCTGGCCTTCTCAATGGAAATGCTCCCTCATGGTATGTAAAGTTTGCCCAAAAGAGTAATCCTCAGGAGGAGAGGCTGAAGGAATTGATTCTTCAGCATCAGAATCCTCATAGGGGGGTAAAGAATATCCCTGGTCTGAAGAGGAATCAGAATATATAGAAACCTGGTCAGAGGAATCATAATCTGTATCCTGTCTAGGCCTCTTATCAGGAGAGGGATGGGAACCCCTGATCAGAGTCATCAAGTCTTCGGCCATTTTGAGCATCTGTTTTTTTAGGCATGGAGGCCTGTCCAGGTGAATGTTGTACTTGCTTCTTTGTCTTTAATGTAGGATTAGCCTTGGCTGTAGTTGCAATGGTAAGTTGTGTAGGCCTGAAAACACCCTCAGAAGCCGATGCCTGCTCAGCGGCTCCGGACCCATCTGAAGGGTTAATCTCCGTTGGCCCAACACCTTGAGTATCCAGAGGCCTAGGCACCTCCATGTGGGAGTCGGTCGCTGCCTGTGGTTCTGAGGTAGCAGGTGTCAGAGGCTGCAAAAGCGCCTCACTGAAAACCGGTGAACCGGCGACTGGCCTAGAAAAGGCTTCGTCGTCAGTTTTGGGCCTCGGATGCCTGTCCTTATCTTTATCTTTGCGTTTTTTTATGCATTCCGGTCGTCTGTTGTTCCGACGGCATTGTATAATTACACCTTCAGCCAAAGTCATGGCGAGCAAAATCAAACAGACGTTTAATAGTGCGTTTGTTAAATCTAGCACAAAACAGACAGTGACGTCGTGATCTGGGCCTAGGCATGGAATACAGTAAGAATGAAAATCCTTATGAAGTATTTGCTTCTCACAAGAAATACATTTATTAACTTTTACTGACATCGGTCTGAGGCAAGAAAAAGTTTCCCCAACGGGGTACTTAGCTTTACTGAAGACTTCGGTTCTGAAACCGAATTTGAAATCTCAGGAGTCGGCCGACCGGCACTTGCAAACTGCTTTTGCTTCGGGCACCGCGCAGCAAGAAAGACTGAGAAAATGGCGTTGGCTGCTTTTTATATACCCCTGACGCACTGACTTCAGGGAGGAGGCGACAGCAACCGACGCCAGACCAAGACTTTGGAACTCTGGCCGACTGCAGGACCGCCTGACGGCAGGATAACCCAAGTGTAATGACTGCAGCAGTGAAACGCTATGAACATCTTCTGATAAAGTATGTAGCCTGCTCCGAAGCGTAGATATTTTCTGCGAGATTCCCCTATTGGGATGTGCAGGTAAGCTTACTTTAAGTCCAATTTTGCCAACCAGGCATTTCTGCCTAGCATGTGAAGCAGCTGATGAAGGGTTAGCATTTTGAATTTTGGGATTACCAAAAAGATGTTTAGAATAGACAGGTCCAGGATAGGACGCCAAGAGTTGTCTTTTCTGGGTACCAGGAAGAGAGAAAGTACAGTTTTGTACCTACCATAAATGTAGATGTCCGATAGATATGCAACTGCAGTCCTGACATATGGGTTGTCCTGCCTCAGGCAGCCCCTCGGTCGGCCGGATTCCAAAGTCTGGGTCCGGCGTCGGCTGTTGTCGCCTCTTCACTGACGTCAGAGCGGCTGGGGCATAAAATCATCAGGAGACGCCATCTTCTTCAGTGTTTCTTGCCCCAGATGCCAGGTGCCCTCCAAGGGAGGCTAAATTTAGAGAATGCATAAAATTCCAGACATGCATAATAGTAATAAACAGATATACCATAAAAGCTATCCCCAGCTAAGTTGGAAAAGGGGTAGTGGACCCAAAAAGGTAAATTACTGAGGGGTAGAAGGGAGGGTAAACCTGACTGCAGTTGCATATCTATCGGACATCTACATTTATGGTAGGTACAAAACTGTACTATGTCCTTCAAGAATGCAACTGCAGTCCTGCCATATGGGTAGAATACCATAGCCAAGCTGGGGGTGGTAGGATCCAAGAAAAAGATGGTGTAGCTAAAAAAAACCCTGCAGGACTGCCGAAGCAAAGCCTGCTAGGGATCTGGAGTATAAAGGCAGGTTGTAGTGTTTGGAAAATGTATGCACGGAGCTCCATGTAGCAGCTTTTAGAATGTCCTTTGTAGCCACCCCTCTTAGAAAGGCTGTGGAGGTGGCTATAGCTCTGGCGGAGTGTGGCCTGACATTGGCTGACACACCTTTTCCATGGAAAGAATAACAGAATCTGATGCAGTGTCCAATTCATTTTGGAAATTGCCTTTCCTTGCACTCCAGCAGCGTAAGCTACAAATAGTTGGTCAGACTTTCTGTTGGCCTTTGTTCTGTCCAAGTAGTAGCGTAATAGTCTGTGTATGTCCAAAGTGTGCAGCAGCTTTTCTCCTTTATTTTGAGGATTGGGAAAGAAAGTAGGCAGGTGAATTGCTTGATTTAGAGACACCCTGGATATCACTTTTGGCATGAATGTAGGATTGGTTCTTAAAGAAACTCTGTCCTGATGAAAAGTGAGGAATGGAGGTACTGCCATGAGGGCCTGCATCTCCGAGACTCTTCTTGCTGAGGTAACTGCCAACAGGAAAACTGTTTTCCAGGAGAGAAATTGCATTTCTGAAGATGCTGCTGGCTCAAAAGGAGTAAGAGTTAATTTTTCCAAGACGAAGTTGAGGTCCCACGCAGGCACTCGTGGTTTCCTGGGAGGTTTGATATTCTTTATCCCTCTTAGAAACTGTCTTAGCAAAGGATGTGAAAACACAGGTGGATCACAGTTGTATTTTGCTGAGATTGCTGAAGCGTGTATTTTTATGGAAGAATATGAAAGGCCACTATGAAGCATTTCTGCCAAGTATTCTAGTATCTCTGGCATGTTTATTAATGATACATCCTGACCCTTGTTGGCATTCCAGGTGATGAATCTCTTCCATTTGGCTGAATAAGTTTTTCTGGTGGAAGGTCTGCGTGCTTCCAGTAGGATCTCTTGAACTTTTTTGGAGAGAGAGATATGGGTAGAAGTCATGGAACCCTCCAAGCTGTCAGCTGCAATGTTTGCAGGTTGGGATGCACAGCCCTGTAATTGTGCTGAGTTAGTAGCAGAGGCCATTGAGGCAGGGGCCACGGCTTGGTGCGAGATATGCTCCTTAGTAATGGATACCAGTGCTGCCTTGGCCAGTCTGGAGCTATCAAAATACCTTTCGGTTGCTCTGCTTTGATCTTCAGTAACACCTTGGTCATTAATTGTAGAGGTGGGAATGCGTAGATTGTCAGAGAATTCCAGCTGAAGGGGAGAGCATCCATTCTCCAGGCTTGAGGATGGTGTGTCCTCGAACAGAACTTCTTCAGATGATGATTGAGGTGAGAGGCAAAGAGATCGATGTCCGGCCTTCCCCACGCATGAGTTATTTGCGAAAAAATGTCTTGATGCAGCATCCATTCGTGCGGGTCCAAAATGTTTCTGCTTAGACTGCCCGCCAGAACATTGTCCTTGCCTGGAACAAACTGGGATTGCAACTGTAAGTTCAGTTTCAGGGCCTTTTCCCAAAGAGTCATTGTTAGTCTGCAGAGGGGGGTAAGAATGAGTGCTTCCCTGTTTGTTTATGTACCACATGACAGTGGTGTTGTCTGTCTTTATTAGCAGATGACCTTGCTGAAGAAATTTTCCGAAGGCCTCGATTGCATGAATCACTGCCAACATCTCTTTTTGATTTATGCCCAGATGCATTTCCCGGGGAGCCCATTGCCCTTGCACGCATCTGCCTTCCATGTGCGCCCCCCATCCATGATCTGAGGCGTCTGTTGTAATGGTTTGACTCACTTGAGGTTTGTTGAAAGACATGCCTTTGTTTAATTGACTTGCTTGTGCCCACCACAAAAATTCCTTTTGTAGACATGGAATGAGAGGTATAATTTCTTCTAAGTTGTGGCTGTGTTGACACCATAAACTTTTTAGGTACCATTGTAGTTTTCTCATGTGTAGTCTTGCCAGTGGAATCAGAAGAATGCAAGATGCCATGAAACCCAGGGCCTGCAGGATTTTCCTTGCAGTCATCTGGGTGAGCTTTGCTAGGCTTTTGAAGTAATCTGGTAATTGTTCTTGTTTTTCTTCTGTGAGGAAAGCCATTTGTGAGTTTGTGTCCAGTTTGGCTCCTAGAAAAATTATTTGTTGGGTTGGCAGTAGTCTTGATTTTTGAATGTTGACTGTGTATCCCAAAGCCTGTAGTAAGTGTATGACATAGTCCAAGTTTCTTATCAAGGCTTGTTTGCTGTCCGCTTGTATAAGGCAGTCGTCCAGGCAAGGGTAAATTTGTATCCCCTGGATTCTGCAATGTGCAATTACTGATGCCAGGCATTTCGTGAACACTCTGGGCGCAGTAGATAAGCCAAACGGCAATGCTGAGAATTGATAATGCTCTGACCCTGCAAGAAATCTGAGGTATCTTCTGCAACTGTGTCTGATTGGGACATGCAGGTATGCCTCCTTGAGGTCCAGAGTAACCAGCCAAGACCCCTTGCCCAGCATGGGAAGAAGTTGCTGTAACGTCAGCATTTTGAATTTTGGCACAATGAGAAAGGTGTTTAGAGCGGACAACCCCAGTATAGGTCTCCATTGCTTTTCTTTTCTTGGAACAAGGAACAGTCTTGAGTAGAATCCCTGGCCTTGTTCCGGAGGAGGAACCTTTTCTATTGCTTTGATTTGTAGCAGCTTTGAAACTTGTATGAGTGCCTCTGCCCTTTGATTGTGTGGCAGGTTTGGCATGCCTGGTCTTGTTGGTAAGGTATGGAAGTGGAACCTGTAACCTTTGTCTATTATGTTCAAAATCCATCCGTCCTTTGTAAAAACGTGCCAATGTTTTGAAAATAAGGATAACTTTCTGCCTAAAGGAGTTTCTCTTTGAGCCTTGGTCAGCGGTGTCAAAGTCAAGTCATTGTGATTGTCCCTATGGAGCAGTGGGAGTCCCTGCGCCACTTCTCTGAGTAGTTGGTTGCCATTGGCGGCCCCTGTAGGAGCCCGATATTGCCCTCTACCTCGAGCACGCCTGCTTTTTCCCCTTTGAAACTTGTCAGTGTCTGGAAAGGACCAATTCTTCGAAGGCCAATTCCTGCTGAACCTTGGTGGCTGAACCTGGAGGAAATCTTTGACTGTTTGCACTGATTTAGCCTTTTCCTCAACTGATTTCAACACACCCTGTGCATTAGCACCAAATAGCTTGTCTTTTTCCAGAGGTGTATCTAGAAGCTTTACTTTAACATGATCTGGCAATGACTGTTCTTTCAACCAAGCATGTCTAGGTATGACGGCCCCTGTCATAGCTGCCCTACATGAAGCTTCCAATGCATCATAACCACACTGAAGAAAAGGATTGCTAACCTGCTGAGTATTATGAACCAAATCCTGCAAAGCCTTTCTATCTAAAGACTCAGGAGAGGCTAACTTTTTCTGCAAATCATCCATCAGAAAATCTTGATACTGAAACATATGAAAAAGACAGTTAAGAGCCCTCATGGCAAGGGTGGTAGAGGTATAAACTTTCTTACCCCACCTCTCCAGGGACCTAGATTCCCTGTCTTCGGGCAAAGGATTCTTGGTCGTGGAAGTGGCCACTCCTTTGGGCCCCTGAGAAATAGTTTCTAGATCAACAGAGTGGGCCTTAAAAAGATGCTTATGAGTTTCAGGAACCCTGTAATATCTGTCTGGCTTGACAGGAGCAGGAGGGAGAGAATCAGGAGAAGTACTGGAGTCTGAGAACACATCATCCAATACATCTAACACTGAGGGAATAGCTAAAGGCCTGTGCTGGGGTAACTTAAGGAAGGTCCGAAGCCTTTTCCTGGAGTCGGAGAAATCCTGGCCCTGCCACTGAAAATGCTCTCTCATGGAGTGGAGAATTTCCCCGAAAGAAATATCCTCAGGAGGAGAGGCACAGGGAATGGATTCATCTGTATCAGAATCCTCGTAGGCCGGGAAGGGTTCTTCCTGGGAATATGAAAGGCCTGACTCACCAGAGGCGTCATCTGAGGAAAGGGTATCTGTCTGCTCAACCCTAGGCCTTTTGTTTGAAGGCGGCGGAGAACCTCTGTCTGGATGAGCCTGAGAGCCCCTGATTAAAGAAATTAGATCTGCAGCTAAAGTCATGATCTGTTTATCCGAAGTGGGAGTCTGTGAAAAAGGTTTAGGAGGGTCAGACTTAGCCTGGCTGGCAGCCTTGGCACGTGTGTAGGCCTTGATGGACATAGGCACAGGAGGCCTAGCTGTCCCACGTGCTGGAGTAACTTTGTCCACCGGTATGGTGTCAGGCAAATCTTGGGCTTCGGTTTCAGGAGGAATAACAACAACCAGCACCGAGGAAGCCTCCGGGACCGTAGTGTGCGGTAAAATGGTGTCGTTGACCTGGAGCGGTTGAATTACCGCCTCCAAAGAGACCGATACACTCGCGGTAGGCTTAGGTGTGGTGTCGGTGGAAGTCGCGGGCCGCGAAGGTCTGTCCCGGTCCTTCCGTTTTTCGGAAACGTGTGCTGTCGGAAGCTCCGACGGCATGATATAGGAGTAATTTTCCCCAAAAAAGTCTTCAGCAAATTCTGCCCGGCACCTAAGTGTGCGCTTATTGAAGCAAGCACAGGCAGCACAGGCCGAGACGTCATGGTCTGGGCCCAGGCAGAGAAGGCAGTAAGAATGGAAGTCCTTATGAGGTATTTGTTTACCACAAGACAAACAATTATTAACTTTTGCAGTTTTATCTGACATCGGCTGAGGCAAGAAAAGGTTCCCCAACGGGGTACTTAGCTTTTTGATGACTTCGGTAACTGAAAACACAGGAGCTGGCCGACCGGCACTTGCGAACTGCTTCTGCTTCGGGCACTGCGCGGCAAGAAAGATTGAAGAAGATGGCGTCGGCTGATGATTTTATGCCCCAGCTGCTCTGACGTCAGGGAAGAGGCGACAACAGTCGACGCCGGACACAGACTTGGGAATCCGGCCGACCGAGGGGCTGCCTGAGGCAGGACATCCATATGTCAGGACTGCAGTTGCATTCTTGAAGGACATCCTGTTGTTGAGCCTCTGCCCACTGATTTGGGGGTAAATTTGGACAACCATGTGGGGTTGGGTAAGGTGTGGAAAAGGAATCTGTATCCTTGGGAAACTATATTTAAAACCCATTTGTCTTGTGTAATGAGTTCCCAGTTTTTTGCATGCAGGGCAATCTTTCCCCCCCTAAAGGAGCAGTCAGTTGAGCAGGGCTAGGAAGGTTTAAGGTTAATTCATTGTGACAGTTTACCATAGGGGGGTGTCTTACTACTTCCAGCTTTGGAAGTGGGAGCCCCCCCACTGCTTAGGCCTGCGAGTACCCTGAGACTGTAGCCTGGGTGGCCTGCTGCTCCTGGGTTTGGACTGAAGGCCTGGAAGAGACAGGAAAAGACCAATTCTTAGAAGGCCAATGCCTACTATACTGGGTGGTTGTACTTGCAGGAAATATTTAACTGTTTGCATAATTTTAGCTTTTTCCTCCATTTTTTTTTTTTAAGTACCTCTTCTGCTTTGTTGCCAAACAGGCGGTCTTGATTTAAGAGAGCATCCAGTAATTTAGCTTTAACATGATCTGGCAAAGTTTGCTCCTTAAGCCAAACATGCCTTCTAACAACAGACCCAATGACAGCATCCCTACAAGATGCCTCTAAGGAGTCAAAACCACATTGCAAAGTATGTTTACCAACTTGTTCAGCAGAATGCATTAAATCCTGTAATTCTTTATTTTCAGCACAGTCAGTAATCAACATCATTTTTTGTTTAAGTAATCCAATAATATGTTGCTGATACTTTAACATATGAAACTGTTAGTTTAAGGCCCTAATGGCCAAAGTAGCAGAAGTATATACCTTCTTACCCAATCTATCCAGGGCCCTGAAATCTCTATCAGAGGGGGTAGGATTTTTGGCAGTAGTAGCCTTAATACCTCTTGGTCCTGTGAAATGGTCTCTGGGACCGCAGTAGGATTCTTAAACAGGAACTTGTAAGAGTCAGGTACTCTAATACCTGTCAGGTTTCCTGGGAGCCGAAGGTAAAGTGCCTGGGGCCAGGCTAGATTCTAAGAAGGTATCATCTACAATCTCCAGTACAGGAGGGATAGCTAAAGGCCTGTGTTGCGGTAGGAGTAAGAATTCCCTAAGCCTCTTTTTGGAGTCAGAGTAATCCTAGCTTTCCCAGCGGAAATGCTCCCTAAGTGGGTGCAAAGTTTCACCAAAAGAGAAATCTTCTGGAGGGGAAGCAGAGAGAATGGAGTGCTCTGCATCAAAATTCTCATAGGTAGATAAGGGCAAGTCCTGGTCATCAGAAGAAAAAGAAATTTCAGAATCCTGATCAGAAGAATCAGAAAGAAAATCAGTTCTAGGTCTCTTGGAGGGGGAAGGCTGGCTTCCCTAATTAGAGTAATGAGGTCTTCAGCCATTCTGATCATTTGTTTTTTAGGCATATGGGCCTGACCATGTGGTTTAGATGTCGGTTTTCTAGGTGTGGCTCGAGTTTTAGGCCTTGAAGAAGAAAATTATGTCGGTTTGATTTGTAAGTTAGTAGGCCTGAATACACCCTCAGAAGCCGGTGCCTGCACAGCAGCTCCAGACCCATCCAAGGTTGAGACATCCGCAGGATCCATAGTCGAAGCATCTCGCGGCATAACGGACTCCAAATGGGTCTCAGAAGAGGCCTGCGAATCTGAAGTAGCAGGTATCAGGGGCTGCGAAAGCCCCTCAATGAGTACCGGCGAACTGGCGACTAGCTTAACGGAAGTGTCATTGGCAGCTTTGGACCTGTGTGGTCTGTTTCTGTCTTTATCTTTACGTTTTTTTCGGAATGTCTGCAGTTAGATGGCTTACCGAAGCCATTTCTGGATAATTAAACAGAGTACCAAAATAGTCTAAAGCGAAAATGAACAGAGGACGAATAGTTTGAGGATTGAATAAGGCACAAAACCGACAGCGAGGGATGTCGTGGTCTGGGCCTAAGCAAGGAATGCAGTACAAATTTATTTATTTACATTTTATATTCAAACAGCATCCAGATCCTAACCATTAAAGCAAAAAACTCAGGTGGGGATGCCCTTTACGCCAATTCCATTGGCAAGCAGTGGAACTCCCTGCCAAACAACCTTAGACTTACTACTTCACTCAATCAGTTCAAATCTAACCTTAAAGAATATCTCTCCACACAATGGACATGCACATGTCGAGAACCTGACTAACTACATATCTCATAACTTCTAGTCCCATATCCCTAGCCCATTTCCCTAATTGCAGATCTCTAAAATCTCTCTTTCCTTTTAGTAATAAGGAAAATCTCTGATTTCAGTCTATTTTCCAGTATCATTAACGAAATCAATGTTTTGTGTATAACTTCCTGTCTGTCCTTTTGTCTTATATAACATCTATGTAAATTTTCATTCCTGCATATGTAAGCTATATTCTCTTTTTTGTAACAATACTTTGAATCTTGTAATTTAAATATGTACTTCCATTGTGTATTGGAGCTTTTCTCCTCGGGCCTCTACTGAAAACGGATATGTATCCAGCTAGACCAGCCCGGTTAACAAATGTAAAATAAATAATAAAAAAAAAAAAATTTACATTTGTTGACGGGGAGTGTCCGACTGGATGTAGGCCCATTTTCAGCGGAGGCCCGGGGACAAAAGTACCACAGTTAAAATATACAGACAGTAGTTATACTGGGATTTACATAGCAATTAACAATTTGATTAACATAGCAATTAACAATTACAAACATAGTTACACATGAAGAACATAGTACATCAGTAGACAACTAGAATCTATCTGCGAAGTACATAACAGACTAACAATTGCTACAATAAGAAGTTTCTGCTGTATAATAAGTAGTAGGCTTATGAGCCTACGAATGAAAATCTTTGAAATATTTGCTTTCCACGACTAATACAATTGTTAACTTTTACTGACATTAGTTTAGAGCAAGAAAAAGGATCTCCAACGGTGTACTTAGCTTTTTTTGAAGACTATGGTTCTGAAACTCGAAAATAAAAGTTTCAGGAGTCAGCCGACCAGCACTTGTGAACTGCTTCTGCTTCGGGCATCGCACGGCGAGAAAGACTGATGTAATGGCGTCGGTTGCAGGCTTTACACCCCTGATTACCTGAAATCATGGAAAAAGAGACAGCAACTGACGCAGGACCCAAGACTTTGACAATCAGGCCGGCTGAGGGCTACTTGTAAGCACAGAACCCAAATGTAATGATTGCAACAGTGACACACGAAGAATATCCGCAGCCAGGCTTGACACCAAATAGCCGATGCTGAAGAGGCATCTTTTGTAGCATTGGCAATCAGCCTCATCAATGAATTAGCAAGGGAAGAAAGTGTAGATAGTTTGGGGGACACCTTAATTAGTTCCTTGGCAGGCAGTAACTCAAAAAGGAAGGTGACAAGCTCCTTGACCAAATCCCTCTGCAGTCGGGTGAAATGTGCCAAGTAGTTAAGCGCCCAAAGACTGAATGTAGCAGAGGTAAAACCTGCTTTCCATGACTGTCAATCACCAAAGACTCTCAGTTAGGGGGACGAAAAGACGTGCTCTGCCAACTCTTAGTGGCGGCAGCTGCCACAACTGTATCGAATGGCAGTTTGTCAGAAGGGGGATGAGGAACTTACCAGAGCATTTAGGAACACAGCCTACAATATCCAGCTCCTTCCACGCCCTGCTGGCGATAAGGTCTACAAGTTCATACATACGGGGGAACCCAGGAGGTAGATGGTCCCACTGCAAAAGTCTTCAGGAACACTGACTCCTCGGAGGATGGGGAAGGGAAGACCATCCGCCTTTAAACTTGAAGATTGCTAAGATGTCCCCAAAGGATACATCTTGGGGGGGGGGGCATCTGGGGGACCTGTCCCCTTCATTTAAGTCCGTATGCTCCATGAGAGACTCCATGGAGGAGTCTAGGTGTCTCCCCTTACACAATCTCTTCCAAGACATCTCCTCCAGGGGGGCTCAGGGAGTATTTGGAAGAGAGGGGGATCCTAAGCGGGGTACCTCCAGTATGAAGGCTAGTTTGAGAGGGCTGACCGGTTACAGCATGGAAAAAAGTCTGCTCGGAAAGACTGGGATGGGTCCCTGGAAGTCTGGAGAGGAAACTCTCTGGAAGGGAAAAGCCCTCTCTAGCACCCGGAAAGCCAAAGGGATGGACGATGCCGCAACTGCACTACTGGCAGGCAATCCCACCCGAGAAGAGGGCCCACAGCAAGCCAGCGCCTCCTGGCCTCCAGAGAGTACCGGCCTAGAGCCGTCGAGGGCCGAAACACCAAGGGGAAGGGACTGATCCAAGAAAACAAGTCCAGAGCCTCCACCCAGACTCCGGAGTGACAGGTTGGGCCCAGGATCAATTTATGATAATCTTATGGAAAGCCACGAACACACAGTGAGTGGGCACACTGCAGTGTGGCTAGCCTAAAGTACAACAGCTGCACGGGGACTTCAGCAGCCGTAGCCTCCATAAAGACAGCCACAAATTTTTCCACTCAGCAGTCCATTTGCAATTTATTTCGTAAGTTCATATGTAGGTACTAGGCTATTACCCTAGCCAAAAATGTACCCTGGCTTTCGCCACCCAAGAAAATTATTTTCCGGTGCTCCTGTCGAGCAGAGCCACAGAAGTGATCCCTGAGGTGAATTTCCTATTTACCATCCAATCAAGATTTTTCTTGAAGAGTGCTAATGAGGAGCTCTGTTTGACATAGATAGGTAGTCTGTTCCAGAGTATGGGAAGTCTCTGGGACAGGAATCTATCCCTCCAGCATGTTCTGTTTATTGTGGTGACAAGGTTTAGGTCCCTAGAGCGTGTAGCTCAGAGGGATTGGGATTTCTTTAAGTGGAGCATGTCCAACAGCTCTGGGTTTGACATAGCTTTGTATGTTAGGCAGAGATCACCTCTGAGTAGGTGATATGCGACGGAGTAAAGCTGGAGTTTAATATGGTCTGCGTAGGGCATCTGTTTGAGGCCAGTAATCCTCTTTGTGAGGTATTTCTGTGGCCTTTCCAGTTGTTGTAGATGTCTTGTGAGGTACATACCAAAAGGGGCGTTGTACTCTATAATGGGTCTAATGAGGGATGAGTAGAGGGGAACAATGTCTCCTTTTTTTCTGGATGAGAAACCTTTTGTGATGAGGTGAGCCACGCAGAAGGATTTCCTGACCACTGTGGTGATGTGATTACCAAAGGAGAGACTACTGTACACCTGTGTCCCAAGGTCTCTTATCACACTTTCGGCGTTAAAGAGACTACCACTTATGTGGTAGTTCATGGGTACAGAGTTTTTACCAAAGGGGATGACAATACACTTTTTGTTATTCAGCTTCTGGCCATGGCTTTGACACCAGACAGCTGTCTCAGTGAGGCCCTTTTGTATCATGTCCACATAGTTAGAAGTTTCGATTATGGCTCCTCGTTTGCAGTCATCTGCAAACTTTGTTAGCCAAAGACCTTCTGTGTTAGCCTGTACTTCAGAGAAGTAGATACCAAACAAGACAGAACCCAGGACTGAACCCTGTGGTACTCCACTTGTCACTGGTCTGAAGTCGGATTTGGAGTCCGCTACTTATACAGTGTGGGTTCTGTTCGTGAGCCAGTTGGCAACCCATCTTGTGACACAGGGATTTATACCTAGTTTAGTGATCTTATCTATAATTCCAGAGTGGGGGAGGGTGTCAAAATCCTTGGCGAGATCTAGATAAGCTGTGTGAACCACCTTACCCTCATCTATGGCTTTGGTGACGGCTTCAAAAAAGTCAATCAGGTTTAGGAGACATTATCTGCCTTTTACAAACCCGAACTGGGTAGGGTCCAGAGTTTGGAGATTACCAATGTCTTTGTTTATGAGTTCCATGATGATAGGTTCCATGGCATTGCAGATCAGGCTCGTCAGGCTAATGGGGCGGTAGTTCCCAGGGTCCGTCGTGGCTCCCCCTTTGTGGAGTGGGATAAGTCGTGGTGCGCCATTCAGTGGGCACAAAGCCTGAGGTGAGGCTATGATTGAACATGGTACTTAGGTAGGGTGCCAGTTCATTCTGTAGTTTGTGTAGAATGCAGCCTGGGATATTGTCAGGTCCCATGGATGCTGTGTTCTTGGCTTTGGAGAGTGTGTTTTTTTACCAGGGGAGCTGTGATTACAGGAACTTTACACTCTTCCGGTATAGAGATGGGCCCTCTAGGGGGTGAGAGGGGGGTAAAGTTAGCACTGAACCTATCTGCCAGGATGTTCGCAATATCAGTTGGTTCTGCATATTTAGTGCCACTGTGCTGCAACTCGGAGCAGATCTGAGTGTTGCCATTGAGATTCTTGACATAGCTATAGAATGCTTTGTGGTTGTCTTTAGAGTCAGTGGCAATTTTGTTTTCGTAACTAGCTTTGGAGGATTTAATGAGGGATCTCAGCTTTACTGAGGTTGACCAGGGAGTTCCTCCAGTCATGGGATTTTACTATTTTTTGCAATAGTTTCTTTCTTCTGTTGTAGAGTTTGTTTATGGCAGAGGACCACCCGATTGGCTTCCTTTTTTTGGAGGATAGCATCTTGGTTCTATTAGGGATAGCACGATCCATGCACTCGTGTAAGTGCTTATAAAGTGCATTTGTGTAGGATTTAGCAGTCATACCTCTATTGTCCATCTGCATGGGTGTCATGAAGTTTGCCACTTCTGTCTTAAGAAGCGTGAAGCTGGCTTTGGAGAAGTTTTTTACGGTGGTTTCCCTAATTGGGGGTGGGGGCGGGATGTGGATGTCTATGGTGATTAGCTTGTGGTCTGATGTGACCAACGAGGTATTGACCTCTGGTGTGAAACACCAGTTGCCCATGTTGGTAATGACCAGGTCTAAGATATTGATGCCCCTGGTGGGGGTGTGAATAAGTTGATCCAAGGCGTTGGAATTCATGAATTCCAGAAAACGTTGAGCAAGAGTTGGTACGCGAGTAGTTTTCCAAGTTAATGGTGCGGTCATTGAAATAGCCCATTATTAGGGTGTTGGGTTGTACCATAATACTTTCCAGTGTATCAAAAAATGAGGAGTGGGAATCCTGGGGCATGATGGGGGGTCTGTAGCAAGCTACAATCTGGATTGCGGTCTTGCCCAGAATTAGTTGCACTTGGATAATCTCAGATGCATTATGCTGTGCAACTAGCCCGGAGTTGTGGATATCCTTAATGAATATGGACACGCCTCCATCTTTAGTGCTTCGTTCCATGTTAGGTGGCTGAAAGGTGTGGTATGAATTACAGCCTGGTAATGCAGGGGGTGCTCTCTGGAGCTTTGAACCAGGTCTCTGTTACTGCATAGATGTCGATATTCTCCATTTTAAGGAGTGCCTCGAGTGAGTGCATTTTGAGGTTTAGACTTCTAACATTGAGTAGCATTACCCTCAGATTTTGCTTGCTTGTACCTGTTACGGTGGTGAATTTGTCATTTGAACCTTGCCTAAAAAAGGCACTATAGGGGTGGCAAGAGCCTTAGCCAGTATCCGGAATCCCAAGTGCGACAGTTGCAGGTCATCTCTGGCAAAGCATCGTGGTCTGTTGATCATGCCGTCCCAGGCAGACAAATATTGGATCCCCTTAGAATGACACCAGAAGCTTAGCCAATTGTTGAAGTCAATAATTTTGTCCTTGTACTGTGGTATCATTCTGGGTGATGGCAGGATGCTACTCAAGGCTAGGGTCATACCTGCCTGGGCTACAAGATCGGAGAGCTCCTCCATGTCTCTTTTCATGTAAATGTCCCATCCCTCCAGAATCTACTCCAACCATATCGCACCACCAGACCACTAAGATCCAGCAACAAAAATCACTTGCAGATCACTAAAGCCAATAACTCTGCTGGTGAAGCACTATTTTCTTGTGCCGTAGCCAAATTATAGAACTCCCTCCCACCCATAATTACCTCCGTACCATCATGCACCCACTTCAAAACTTTACTAAAGGTGCACCTAAAAACATGCTGGCTATGCCCTTGCAACTTCCACTCTAACACCCCATCCAACCACTACCTTTCTTTCCACCCCACTAACTACCTTGATTACAGCAAGCTCAGATATTCATAAGTCTAGTACTGATTACACAGCAGGGACTTCTTATTGTAACATTTGTTAATGTCTGTTATGTACTTCGCAGATAAAGATTCTAGTTGTCTACTGATGTACTATGTTCTTCATCTGTACATATGTTTGTAATTAATTGCTATGTTAATCAAATTGTTAATCGCTATGTAATCCAAAGTAACTACTGTCGGTTTATTTTAACTGTGGAGCTTTTCTCCCCGGGCCTCCGATGAAAATGGACCTACGTTCAGTCGATCACTCCCGGTCAACAAATGTAAATAAATAAATAAAATGTAGTCCAGGGAGGTACGTCTCAGGTCATTTACACCAACATCGACAATGACAGTGTTATATTTGCACTTGTGGATTGACCTGAGTGCATGCGTTATGTGGTGGATCCTGGCACCTGACAGGCAGCTAACAGTAACTTTCTCCTTGTTTAGCCTGGTGAGTGGAACATCAGTGTGCCAGACTATAGAGTCACCTAGGACTAGAGTGTTGGGTACGTTATGCCTTTTGGGCTGTGGTTGAGTGGCACACGTTTGTGGGATATGTGTCATTTGGGTTGCGTTGGGGGGGGGGGGTTGCTTGTGTTTCTCCTTTGGAGGTCCCTGATACTTGGGCAGGCTTTTGTAGAGAGCCTCCAAGAATGTAGGTGTGTGTTTTGTGTTTCTATGTGTGCGTTTTGGTGGTGTAGGTTTTGAGGGACTATGTGATGAGTGTGGTGTAGTGCAAGTGTCTATCTTCTCCTCTTGACTCTAGTCCAGTCTTGGGTGAAGAGAGCTTTGCTTCCAGTTTGGCTATACAAGTGCATCTCTCACAGGTTGTAGTGATGAGTGGTAAGAGGAGAGGGTTGTCTGTGTATGAGGCAACTGCTGCATTGCCCCAAGATGCCCAGATTCATCAGGTAGGCAGGAGAGATCACTGGGAGCTGACCCTTACACATGCCTGGATAGGTGCTTATTTATTAACTACTAAAAACTGCTTTCCTCTAGACAAGCGAGGAAAGGCGAGTGCTGTAGTAATTTGCAGCTTATTTAGTGCTTATAACGGAGTTCTGAACAAGTGCCGAGTTCAAAGAAACAGATTTGAGTGCTGAAACTAGAAAAAGTACAGTTTTGTACCTACCATAAATGTAGATGTTCGAAGATCCACATTGCTGCAGTCCTTACACTTGGGTAGTCCGCTGTCCTCGGTCGGCCCGAATATCAAAGTATAAGGCTGACGTCGGTCAAGGCGCATTAGACTGACATCAGGACGTCAGGGTACAAATGCGCATGACCGACGTCATATCCTCAGTCTTTTCTTGCCCCAGATGTCAGAAGACCCTAACAAGAAAGGTCAAAACCCAAAGACAACAAAACCAACAACCAACCACCCTAGCACTAATAATATGTACAATATACACAATATTTACAATCCAACCCACACAACCGCCTCTAACTACAGAGGGGAAGGAGGGAGTAAATTGGACTGCAGCAATGTGGATCTTCGAACATCTACATTTATGGTAGGTACAAAACTGTACTATGTTCTTCATCTCACATTGCTGCAGTCCTTACACTTGGGTAGAATCCCAAAGCAGAGGTAAGGGAGGCTGGCACAACTAAAAAGAAGCAGGAGCTGCCAAAATGCCCTGTAAAATAGCAGTGGCAAAACCAGCCCTAGATTTAGAGTAAAGTGGAAGGTGATAATGCTTAGAGAAAGTATGCACAGAACTCCAAGTAGCTGCCTCCAAGATATCTTTAGTTGCCACCCCCCTTAAAAAGGCTGTTGAAGTGGCAGTAGCCCTAGTGGAATGAGGCCTAATCCCAGCCGGAACCTCCTTGCCATGATGGGAATAACAGAAAGCAATGCAAAACCCAATCCACTTAGAAATAGTTTGTTTTGACACAGGCTTGCCCTGAGAACTCAAAGCAAAAGAAACAAATAACTGCTGAGACTGCCTGAACCCTTTAGTTCTGCTCAAATAATATCGCAACTGCCTGTGTATATCCAAAGTGTGCAAAATCTTTTCCCCTTTATTTTGGGGGTTTGCATAAAAGGTAGGCAAATGAATAGTTTGGTTTAAAGACACACTAGAAACCACTTTAGGCATAAAGGAAGGATTAGTACGTAAAGATACCCTATCCTTATGGAAAATTAAGAAAGACTCAACTGCCATAAGGGCCTGCAATTCAGAAACCCTTTTCGCAGAGGTAATGGCTAACAAAAAAGCAGTCTTCCAAGATAAATATTTCAACTCAGCAGTAGCTGCAGGCTCAAAAGGTTGTAGAGTGAGTTTCTCCAACACAAAATTGAGATCCCAAGCAGGAGTAGGAGCTCTCCGTGGGGGTCTTATATTCTTTGCCCCTCTAAGGAATTGCTTAAACAAAGGATGAGAAAACAATGGTGGGTCACAATCATAGTGAGCAGAAATTGCTGCAGCATGAATCTTAATAGAAGAGAAGTACAAACCTTTGTCCAGTAACTCAGTAAGATATTGAAGAGCCACACTTAAATTAGGCTTAGAAACATCAAATGCTTTTGCTGCACTCCAAAATAAAAATCTCTTCCATTTATCTGCGTACACTTTCCTTGTACTAGGCCTTCTGGCTTCCAAAATAACATTCAAAACTTGCTGTGGAAGCTGAAACCCTCCAGGGTTTAAAACAGAATATGCCAGGCTGTCAGGTGAAGAGAGTGAAGTTTGACATTGAGTAAATGACTGCTCTCCTGAGTCAGCAGGTGTGGAATCGAAGGTAAAGGCCAAGGAGGCACCCGTTCCAGACTTCTCAGTAGTGGGTACCAATGCTGTCGAGGCCAATCTGGAGCTATCAAAATCATCTTTGGCTTGTCCTGTCTGACCTTCAGAAGTACCTTTGGGAGGAGAGGCAGAGGTGGAAAGGCATACACATGAAGATTGCTCCAATTGAATGAAAGAGCATCCACTTTCCAAGCTGTGGGATGAAAACTTTTTGTGCAAAACTTTGGCAGCTGGTAGTTTAGTGGAGAAGCGAACAGATCTATGTCTGGAGTTCCCCATGACACTGTCAATTTCTGAAATACATGAGGATCCAATTTCCACTCGTGGGGATCCATAATTTGTCTGCTCAACACATCTGCTAAGGAGTTCTGTGCTCCGGCAGAAACCTTGCCTGAAGATTTAGCTGTAAACTGAGAGCAGTCTCCCACAAAATCATTGCTTGTCTGCACAGAGGATAAGAATGTGTTCCCCCTTGCTTGTTGATGTACCACATGACAGTTGTGTTGTCTGTTAGAATCAACACCTGCCCTGGAAGAAGTAAATCCTTGAAAGCTATTAATGCAAATTGGACTGCTAACATCTCCTTCAGGTTGATATGTAGATGTAGAAGTCTGGCAGGCCACGTGTCTTGTATCCACTTTCCATTTAGATGAGCTCCCCAAGCTTTGTCTGAGGCATCTGTCGTTAGAATCTGACTCGCCTCTGGCCGGGTCACAGAGGAGTCCCTTGTTTAGGTGACATTCCTGAGCCCACCACAAAAATTCCTTTTGAATGCAAGGTATTATCTGAATGACAGTGTCCAAATCTTGGCAGTGCTGTGTCCATACATTTTGAGATACCATTGTAGCTTCCTCATATGCAGTTTGGCATTGGGAAGCACCAGAATACAAGATGCCATGAACCCCAAGGCTTGAAGGACTGTCCTTGCAGTCAGCCTGGACTGATGAGACAATTGATGGAAGTAAAGAGAAAGATTCTTTTGTTTGTCCGGGGTCAAAAGGCCATCTGGGATGCTGTATTCAGTCTCACACCCAGAAAGCACATGTCCTGAGAGGGTACTAGACTGGACTTTATTTCGTTCACAGAATACCCTAGGCATCTTAGCACTGCTATCACATAGTGTAGATGATGAAGAAGCTCTTCTTTTCCTTGAGCCAGAATCAGACAATCGTCCAAATAAGGATAGATCTGTATTCCTCTTAGTCTGAAGAAAGCTATCACTGGAGCCAGAACCTTCGTGAATACTCTGGGCACAGTACATAAGCCAAAGGGCAATGCAGAGAACTGATAATGAGAAGTCCCAGCCCGGAAACGTAGATATTTCCTGCAACTTAACCTGATAGGAACATGAAGGTAAGCCTCCTTGAGATCCAGAGTCACCATCCAATGGTCTTTGCCCAGCAGAGGTAAAAGCTGTTGTAACGTCAACATTTTGAACTTGGGAATGTCCAGATAAGTGTTGAGGATAGATAAATCCAAAATTGGTCTCCACGTGTTCCCCTTCTTTGGTACTAGGAACAGGCGAGAATAAAATCCTAGGCCCACTTCTGACAGAGGGACCGGCTGAATGGCTCCTATTTGGAGTAGCAGAGAAATCTGTTTGTGAGCCTCTATTCTTTGCTGAGGAGGAACGTCTGGCATGCCTTTGAAAGGAGGCAAGGTATGGAAATAAAACCTGTAAACTTGGTGTATGATATCCAATACCCATCTGTCTTGGGTAATTAAACTCCAATTTCCTTTGAAAAGTGCCAACCTTCCTCCCAAAGGTGCTGCTAGTCGAGAAGACTCTGGCAGCTGAAAAGGTAGGTCATTGGGTCTGTTTACGAAAGGACTGACCCCTGCCCTCACCGAAGACTGTGCAGGTGAACTCCCTGTTCTAGGCCTGAAAGAGCCCTGAGCTCTGCCCCTACCCCGTCTAGACCTGCCCCTAGACTGGGAATCATAAGAAGGATACGTCCACCCCTTAGTAGGCCAATTTCTGCTAAACTTGGAGGCTGAACCTGCAAAAAATCTTTAACAGTCTGCATAGACTTAGCCTTGTCTTCCATTTTCTTTAAGACTGCCTCAACAGGTGAACCAAATAACACATCAGATTGTAAAAGAGCATCCAAAATCCTTGTCTTAACATGGTCAGATAAATTCTGATCCCTCAGCCAGGCGTGCCTGCGAAGAACAGACCCTGTGGCAGCCACCCTAGACGAGGCCTGTACAGCATCAAAACCACATTGCAAAGAATGCTTACCCACTTGTTCAGAGACATGTACCAAATCCTGTAACTCTTTACAGTCAATACCTTCCGCCAGAGCATCTACCTTAGACTTCAATTGAGACAGTAGATAGTTTTGGTATTTCAACATGTGAAACTGGCAATTTAGAGCCCTCATAGCTAGGGTGGAAGACGTATAAACTTTCTTTCCCCATCTATCCAAAGCCCTAGCCTCTTTATCTGGAGGAACCGGATTTTTAACAACAGAAGCCTTAACACCCTTAGGCCCCTGACTAACAGTTTCTGGGTCCGCCCTAGGACTCTTAAAAAGAAACTTATGAGCTTCAGGCACCCTATAATACCTATCCGGCTTAACAGGAGCAGGAGGTAGGGAATCAGGATTAAGAGAAGCCTCTGCAAACACATCCTCCACAACATCCAGAACAGGAGGTATAGCCAAAGGCCTATGCTGGGGTAAAAACAGAAATTCCCTAAGCCTTTTCCTGGAATCAGAGAAATCCTGGCCTTCCCACTTAAAATGCTCCCTCATGGAATGGAGGGTCTCTGAAAAAGAAAAATCCTCAGGAGGAGAAGCAGAAGGAGTAGAATCATCCACATCAGAATCAGAATAAGGAATACTCCTGCAAGTCTTCAGCCGAAGACTCTGAAACATCTGAAGCCTGCTCAAAACTTCCCAACTCAGGTTCCACCCTAGGCCTCTTATCAGGGGGGGGGGGCAAAGAACCTCTAATTAAGGTAATCAAATCTTCTGCCATTTTAAGCATATGCTTCTTGGGCACAGATCCTGAAGAACTAGGAGTGACACCAACTGAAGCTAAACCTGGCCTGCCTCTGGGAGAAGCCTTGGAAACAGAAGGCCTAACCACCCTAGGAAGGGAGGGGCGTACAGTAACCTGAGAAGCCCCTTCAGCCTGACTTGCCTCCTGAGAGGCCACATCCTGCAATAACAAGGTCTCCCCCTGGGCCTCCAGAGAAACCTCCGGTGGAACCACCGGCTCCACCGATACCTCTAAAGACCCGGCGTCCGGTACGGACGACTCGTCTACCCTGGCCTTAGCTGCTTTATCCTTGCGCTTCTTTGAAGAAGCGGACGCCGGAGCATCCGACGGCATAGTGTAATTGCACCGCTTCCCAAAGACTAACCTGGCACAATCTAACCTTCTCTTAATAGTGCGCTTATTGAATCTAGCACAAAAGCGACACCCAACAACGTCGTGCTCAGGCCCTAAACAAGGAATACACAAGGTATGATAATCTCTATGCGGTATCTGTTTCCCACAAGAAATACAGTTATTCACTTTTTCTGACATCCGGTAAACCACTGAGGCAAGAAAAAATCAAAATATTCCCCAACAGGGTACTTAGCCAACTTTGACTCAGTCTGAAACTCCGAACTCGAAAAATTTCAGAACGCCGAACGGCACTTGCAACGCTGCTTCTGCATCGGACCATGCGGCAAAAAAGACTGAGGATATGACGTCGGTCATGCGCATTTGTACCCTGACGTCCTGATGTCAGTCTAATGCGCCTTGACCGACGTCAGCCTTATACTTTGATATTCGGGCCGACCGAAGACAGCGGACTACCCAAGTGTAAGGACTGCAGCAATGTGAGATGAAGAACATCTGGCTAGTTCTAAGAAACAACATTAAGCTAGAAGGCTTCCTTCCAACACAAAGGCTTGGGGGCTCAGAAGCCTACAAACAGTCTAGACCACTTACAGGAAAGGCAGGAAACGAGCTTAAAATTTTCTTTTTTTTTTCTCTTTGTACACAGTAGGAGTACCTGAAATCAGAATATGATCTCACTGCATTCAGTTGAGTGAGCAAATGAGATGGGCCCAGAAGGAGAATCCAAACACAAATTTACAAGAGGGGCGGGCAGTTTCAAAGCCACCAAGATTAACACCAAAACAAAACCAGGGAGGGTGTGTGGGTAACTAACTGAAAAAACAGAGTCAAAACTTCCAGTTCAGTTAATATTCAATGCAACACAAATAAATCAATTAAAATGTTGTATTATTTGAACAAAGTGCAGATAAAAGGTACTTAAATTCTCTTATACGTCCAGTTGAATACAGCTAGATCTTAGCCTGCCAAAGTTCATGCATTTTTGGTGGGGGGATGGCACATTTACCATGATGGCGGAAGAAGGAAAGTGTGACAGATACAGATTTACAAACTTTCATTTTGGAAAAAAAAAGAGGAAGAACACATTTTATGTACAAGTGTCTTTCTGAGCACAGGCTTGAAAGTCTACTGAGTAGAAACGCACGTTATACACATAATATGGAGAGCTACTGATAAGCAGGTACGCTCTTAAGAGCAGAACTAAGGTCAACAGGTGTTCCAGCTTGGCAAGTGCAACTCTCTCAAGCTACTATGGCCTCCTCCCCATCGTATAATGTTATCGTAGTTGTTTTTCTTTCGGCTTTTCCCGGTTAGGGGTCGCCACAGCGGAACTACAGTCCACTAATGATTGGCAGTCTATTTTTAAGGTGCCAGCCCGATGACCAACCTTCAACGAAGGCACGCCCATTCACACGTCTTTCGAACGCCACTCGACCGCAGGGAGGACATGCAGACTCCACACAGAAGGCGCTCCAGCCGAGAATTGAATGAGAGAACCTCTTGCTGTGAGGCGACAATGCTACCGCTGCACCACCGCGGCTTCTCATCCTATAATGTACAGTAAAAATTATCCTCTCCAGATCTGTCATATGTCATGCAATGTGGACAAAATAAACATATGCTTCTAGACCAAAGGATAAGACATATTACACAAAATGGACTTGCAAAACCAGATCTATCTTCAAGCTAAATACGCACTGAGTATGACTCCCTGTTGGTAATCTGAAACCAAGTAGTAATCTAATCTCTTTGTGTCGGATGTGTAGTTGCTTAATCTGACAGACCTGCTTTCTGTATTACCAGCTCCATTCTGTTTTCGGTTTTGAGAGATCTGTTTGGCCTGGAGATTTTGTTCTATGTGGCAGACATGACACTTAAATTACCTAGACTTCACATTTCACTTGTTTTTTCACTGGTTATTTTTTTCTTGAGCGATACTTAAATACATAGCGTACATCTATGGCCTTGTCTTCTCAAATAAGACTCAAGGCTTGCAAACACTGACTCCCTGCTGGTGATTTTTTCCCACCAATCTCCCATTAGTTGTTCTGCTTTTTTTAACCTACCCCTCCTTATGGTAAATAGAGCTTTGAAAGCTCCTCCCCTTTTACACTTATGTTGATATTTTGATTCATTTGCCTTTCCTTGTGTTTATTTTGAGAAAAGAAAAAAAAAATCAAGTCCATTTTGCCTCTCATTATCCGTTCTACCGATTTACAGTACAGGGTCGATTATCCAAACCAGCCTTCCAAAGTTTTCAGGTAGGAGTTGCTGTGAATTCATTATCTTGCTACATGTTGGACAAAGTATTTTTACACTCCAGCAAGCTTTTTTCTGCATTTTTACATCAAGAGGACCGATCATTTTCCATCTAGTGGCAGCAGATGGTAGCCTGGCCTGAGTTGGGAAATACACTAGTGTGTGTAGTAGTTTTACTGGCCAGAGGGCTCTCTAACCAGCTAGCCTTGCTCTATGTGTCCGTATAAATTCAGCAAGACTGAACAGCTCTTGGCTAATTTCCATAGAGCTCAGCAACATTTGACATACTCACCCGTTCTTCAGAGGTGTGTGGTCTTGCATTTTGAAGCCTAGTACTTTTGTTGAATAATCACATTTTAAGAAGCTGTTTAAACTACACTGCTGTAGACATCTTGAATTATTTATTTCCCTTCCTTAAGTCTGTGGTATCATTGTACTTTGGGACACTTTTTTACTGTGTTTTTGCAGTCATTTATTGGCAACAGGCGTTTGCCTGGTCTGAATTGGAAAACATAGAAAAGGACTAAGTGTGTATTCGTTTTCCTGGCCAGAGAGCTCAGCAGTAAAGTTTTTTTTAATTTTTTTTCCATGTCGGTATAAATCTGGCATATTTGCACTGCTCTGTGCTCATTTCCACAGAGCTGAGCAAAGTTTGGCATCCTACCCAGTGCTCCTGAAGAGTTTTTCTTGCATCCAGTGCTATCCAGAAAAACCCAAGTACTTTTGATTGATAAAATGCACTTAAATCACTAGTGTTACCTAAATTTACTAAAGCATTTAACTATTTTCCTTATAAAAGGGATATTTCACACAGTTGCTGCTGTTACATTGTTTGCCTGGAATTCACCTTCTAAAGGGGCAATCTAGCCAGTTGTTTAAGTTTGCCTGTGGCAGCACCGTACTTGGGACTCTTACTGTAATTTTACATTAGGAGGACTGGGATTATTTTTCTAGAGGGAGCAGGTGTTTGCCTGATCCGAGTTCAGAAACATAGAAAAGGGTTTTAAGTACAGCTGTTTCATTGGCCAGAGGGCTCAGTAATCAGTTGTTGGTAAAACAAAAATAAATAAAAAAAATCCTGATGAAAACTGATTTTCAGTGTGATGAATTACCACATAGGTGGCAGTACACTAAACACTGAAAGTGCGAGAAGAGACTTAGGGACACAGGTGGACAGTGGTCTCACCTTCAATAACCACATCGCCACAACAGTTAGGAAATCCTATGTGGCACACCTCATCATGAAGGGCTTTTCATCCAGAAAAAAGGAGGTCATTGTCCCACTGTACTCATCCCTCATCAGACCCATTATAGAATACAACACCCCTTTTGGTATGTACCTCACAAGACATCTACAATAACTGGAAAGGCCGCAGAAATACCTCACAAAGAGGATTACTGGCCTCAAACAGATGCCCTGTGCAGACGGTCTCAATAAACTCTAGCTTTACTCCGTCGCATATCACCTACTCTGAGGCGATCTCTGCCTAACATACAAAGCTATGTCAAACCTAGAGCTGTTGGACATGCTCCACTTAAAGAAATCCCAATCCCTCTGAGCAACACACTGTAAGGACCTAATCCTTGTCACCACAATAAACAGAACATGGTGGAGGGATAGATTCTTGTCCCAGAGACTTCCCATACTCTGGAACAGACTACCTATCTATGTCAAACAGAGCTCCTCATTAGCACTCCTCAAGAAAAATCTTGATGACTGGATGGATAGTAGGAAATTCACCCCGGGGATCACTTCTGTGGCTCAGCTCGACAGGGGCACAGGAAAATAATTTTCTTGGGTGGCGAAAGCCAGGGTACCTTTTTGGCTAGGCTTGTATAGGCCCTAGGGCCATTAGCTTAGTACCTACCTATGAACCTAAGCCTAGCCATAACAATTCCCTGGCTATTTCTTCCCACAGTATTTACTTCCCTGGACCCCTGTCTAGCAGGGCAACTGACGTAATCCCAGGGGTGAATTTCCCATCTCCCATCCAATCATCAAGGTTCCTTTTGAAGAGTTCCAAAGAGGCACTCTGCTTGACATGTATGGGCAGTGTATTCTAGAGTCTGGGGAGTATCTGGGTCAGGAACCCATCCCTCCAGCATGTTTTGTTCATTGTGATAACCAGGTTTAGATCCCTGGAGTGTCTCTCTCTGGGTTTGGGATTTCTTTAAGTGTAGCATGTCCAACAGCTCTGGGTTTGACATGGCCTTGTATGTTAAGCAGAGATCACCTCTTAGTAGACTATATGCGACAGTATATGTAGAGTTTTTTTTAGATGGTCGGCATAGGGCACCTGCTTTAGGCCTGTCTGGGTTTGACATAGCTTTGTATGTTAGGCAGAGATCACCTCTGAGTAGGTGATATGCGACGGAGTAAAGCTAGAGTTTATTGAGACTGTCTGCACAGGGCATCTGTTTGAGGCCAGTAATCCTCTTTGTGAGGTATTTCTGCAGCCTTTCCAGTTATTGTAGATGTCTTGTGAAGTACATACCAAAAGGGGCGTTGTACTCTATAATGGGTCTAATGAGTCCTGAGTAGAGGGGAACAATGACCTCTTTTTTTTTGGATGAGAAACCTTTTGTGATGAGGTGTGCCACGTAGAAGGATTTCCTAACCACTGTGGCGATGTAATTATAGGTTCCATGGGTAGGTATTAGGCTACCGGCCCAAGGGCCTACGTAAGTCTAGCCAACAAGGTTCCCTGGCTTACGCCACCCAAGAAAGTACAGTTTTGTACCTACCATAAATGTAGATGTTCGAAGATCCACATTGCTGCAGTCCTTACACTTGGGGTACTCCGCTGTCCTCGGTCGGCCCGAATATCAAAGTATTAGGCTGACGTCGGTCAAGGCGCATTAGACTGACATCAGGACGTCAGGGTACAAATGCGCATGACCGACGTCATATCCTCAGTCTTTTCTTGCCCCAGATGTCAGAAGACCCTAAAAAGAAAGGTCAACACCAAAAGACAGCAAAAAACAACCAACCACCCTAGTACTAATCATATGTACAATATATACAATATCCACAATATGTACAACCCAAACCACACAACCGCCTCTAACAACAGAGGGGAAGGAGGGAGGGTAAATTGGACTGCAGCAATGTGGATCTTCGAACATCTACATTTATGGTAGGTACAAAACTGTACTATGTTCTTCATCTCACATTGCTGCAGTCCTTACACTTGGGTAGAATCCCAAAGCAGAGGTAAGGGAGGATGGCAAAACTATAAAGCAGTAGGAGCTGCCAAGATGCCCTGTAAAATTGCAGTGGCAAAACCAGCCCTAGATTTAGAGTAAAGCGGAAGGTGGTAATGCTTAGAGAAAGTATGCACTGAACTCCAAGTAGCTGCCTCCAAAATATCCTTAGTTGCCACCCCCCTTAAAAAAGCTGTAGAAGTGGCAGTAGCCCTAGTGGAATGAGGCCTAATCCCAGCTGGAATCTCCTTACCATGATGGGAATAACAGAAAGCAATACAAAACCCAATCCACTTAGAAATAGTTTGTTTTGACACAGGCTTGACCTGAGAACCCAAAGCAAATGAAACAAATAACTGCTGAGACTGCCTGAACCCTTTAGTTCTGCTCAAATAATATCGCAACTGCCTGTGTATATCCAAAGTGTGCAAAATCTTTTCCCCTTTATTTTGGGGGTTTGCATAAAAAGTAGGCAAATGAATATTTTGGTTTAAAGCCACACTAGAAACCACTTTAGGCATAAAGGAAGGATTAGTACGCAAAGATACCCTATCCTTATGGAAAATTAAGAAAGGCTCAACCGCCATAAGGGCCTGTAATTCAGAAACCCTTCTTGCAGAGGTAATGGCCAACAAAAAAGCAGTCTTCCATGATAAATATTTCAACTCTGCAGTAGCTGCAGGCTCAAAAGGTTGTAGAGTGAGTTTTTCCAACACAAAATTGAGATCCCAAGCAGGAGTAGGAGCTCATTGGGGGTCTTATATTCTTTGCCCCTCTAAGAAATTGCTTAAACAAAGGATGAGAAAACAATGGTGGGTCACAGTCATAGTGAGCAGAAATTGCTGCAGCATGAACTTTAATAGAAGAGAAGGACAAACCCTTGTCCAGTAACTCAGTAAGATATTGAAGAGCCACACTTAAATTAGGCTTAGCAACATCAAATTCCTTTGCTGTACTCCAAAATAAAAATCTCTTCCATTTATCTGCATACACTTTCCTTGTACTAGGCCTTCTGGCCTCCAAAATAACATTCAAAACTTGCTGTGGAAGCTGAGACCCTCCAGGGTTTAAAACAGAATATGCCAGGCTGTTAGGTGCAGAGAGTGAAGTTTGACATTGAGTAAATGACTGTTCTCCTGAGACAGCAGGTGTGGAATCGAAGGTAAAGGCCATGGAGGCTCCCGTACCAGACTTCTCAGTAATGGGTACCAGTGCTGTCGAGGCCAATCTGGAGCTATCAAAATCATCTTTGGCTTGTCCTGTCTGACCTTCAGGAGTACCTTTGGGAGGAGAGGCAGAGGTGGAAAGGCATACACATGAAGATTGCTCCAATTGAATGAAAGAGCATCCACTTTCCAAGCTGTGGGATGAAACCTTTTGTGCAAAACTTTGGCAGCTGGTAGTTTAGTGGAGAAGCGAACAGATCTATGTCTGGAGTTCCCCATAACACTGTCAATTTCTGAAATACATGAGGATCCAATTTCCACTCGTGGGGATCCATAATTTGTCTGCTCAACACATCTGCTAAGGAGTTCTGTGCTCGGCAGAAACCTTGCCTGAAGATTTAGCTGTAAACTGAGAGCAGTCTCCCACAAAATCATTGCTTGTCTGCATAGAGGATAAGAATGTGTTCCCCCTTGCTTGTTGATGTACCACATGACAGTTGTGTTGTCTGTTAGAATCAACACCTGCCCTGGAAGAAGTAAATCCTTGAAAGCTATTAATGCAAATTGGACTGCTAACATCTCCTTCAAGTTGATATGTAGATGTTGAAGTCTGGCAGGCCACGTGTCTTGTACCCACTTTCCATTTAGATGAGCTCCCAAGCTTTGTCTGAGGCATCTGTCGTTAGAATCTGACTCGCCCCTGGCCGGGTCACAGAGAGTCCCTTGTTTAGGTGACATTCCTGAGCCCACCACAAAAATTCCTTTTGAATGCAAGGTATTATCTGAATGACAGTGTCCATATCCTGGCAGTGCTGTGTCCATACATTTTTGATATACCATTGTAGCTTCCTCATATGCAGTTTGGCATTGGGAAGCACCAGAATACAAGATGCCATGAACCCCAAGGCTTGAAGCACTGTCCTTGCAGTCAGCCTGGACTGATGAGACAATTGATGGAAGTAAAGAGAAAGATTCTTTTGTTTGTCCGGGGTCATAAAGGCCATCTGGGATGCTGTATTCAATCTCACACCCAGAAAGCACATGTCCTGAGAGGGTACTAGACTGGACTTTATTTTGTTCACAGAATACCCCAGGCATCTTAGCACTGCTATCACATATTGCAAATGATGAAGAAGTTCGTCCTTTCCTTGGGCCAGAATCAGGCAATCGTCCAAATAAGGATAGATCTGTATTCCTCTTAGCCTGAAGAAAGCTATCACTGGAGCCAGAACCTTCGTGAACACTCTGGGCGCAGTAGATAAGCCAAAGGGCAATGCAGAGAACTGATAATGAGAAGTCCCAGCCAAAACGCAGATACTTCCTGCAACTTAGCCTGATAGGAACATGAAGGTAAGCCTCCTTGAGATCCAGAGTCACCATCCAGTGATCTTTGCCCAGCAGAGGTAAAAGCTGTTGTAACGTCAACATTTTGAACTTGGGAATGTCCAGATAAGTGTTGAGGATAGATAAATCCAAAATTGGTCTCCACGTGTTCCCCTTCTTTGGTACTAGGAACAGGCGAGAATAAAATCCTAGGCCCACTTCTGGCAGAGGGACCGGTTGTATGGCCCCTATTTGGAGCAGTAGAGAAATTTGTTTGTGAGCCTCTAGTCTTTGCTGAGGAGGAACGTCCGGCATGCCTTTGAAAGGAGGCAAGGTATGGAAATAAAACCTGTAACCTTGGTGTATGATATCCAATACCCATCTGTCTTGGGTAATCAAACTCCAATTTTCCTGAAGAGTGTCAACCTTCCTCCCAAAGGTGCTGCCAGGCAAGAAGGATCTGGCAGCTGAAAAGGTAGGTCATTGGGCCTGTTTACGAAAGGACTGGCCCCTGCCCTCACCTGAAGATTGTGCAGGAGAACTCCCTGTTCTAGGTCTGAAGGAGCTCTGAGCTCTGCCCCTACCACGTCTAGATCTACCCCTAGACTGTGAATCATAAGAAGGGTACGTCCACCCCTTAGCAGGCCAATTCCTACTAAACTTCGGAGGCTGGACTTGCAAAAATCTTTAACAGTCTGCATAGACTTAGCCTTGTCTTCCATTTTCTTCAAGACTGACTCCACAGGTGAACCAAACAACACAGACTGTAAAGGAGCATCCAAAATCCTTGTCTTAACATGTTCAGATAAATTCTGATCCCTCAGCCAGGCGTGCCTGCGAAGAACTGACCCAGTGGCAGCCACCCTAGACGAGGCCTGTACAGCATCAAAACCACATTGTAAAGAATGCTTACCCACCTGTTCAGAGACATGTACCAAATCTTGTAATTCCTTACACTCAATGCCTTCCGCCAGAGCATCTACCTTAGACTTCAGTTGAGAAAGAAGATAGTTTTGATATTTCAACATGTGAAACTGGCAATTCAAAGCCCTCATAGCTAAGGTGGAAGAAGTATAGACTTTCTTTCCCCATCTATCCAAAGCTCTGGCCTCTTTATCTGGAGGAACCGGATTTTTTTTACAACCGAGGCCTTGACCCCCTTAGGTCCCTGACTAACAGTTTCTGGGTCCGCCCTAGGACTCTTATAAAGATATTTATGAGCCTCAGGCACCCTATAATACCTATCCGGTTTAACAGGAGCAGGAGGCAAAGAATCAGGATTAAGTGAAGCCTCCGCAAACACATCTTCCACAACATCCAGAACAGGAGGTATAGCCAAAGGCCTATGCTGGGGTAAAAGCAAAAATTCCTAAGCCTTTTCCTGGAATCAGAGAAGTCCTGACCTTCCCACTTAAAATGTTCCCTCATGGAATGAAGAGTCTCTGAAAAAGAAAAATCCTCTGGAGGAAAAGCAGAAGGAGTCGAATCATCTGCATCAGAATCAGAATAAGGAGAGTACTCCTGCAAGTCTTCAGCCGAAGACTCTGAAACATCTGAAGCCTGCTCAAAACTCCCCAACTCTGGTTCCACCCTAGGCCTCTTATCTGGAGGGGGCAAAGAACCTCTAATCAAAGTAATTAAATCTTCTGCCATTTTAAGCATGTGCTTCTTGGGCACAGATCCTGAAGAACTAGGAGTGACACCAACAGAAGCTAAACCTGGCCTGCCTCTGGGAGAAGCCTTAGAAACAGAAGGAGAGGGCCTAACCACCCTAGGAAGGGAGGGGAGTACAGTAACCTGAGAAGCCCCTTCAGCCTGACCTGCCTCCTGAGAGGCCACATCCTGCAATAACAAAGTCTCCCCTGGGACTCCAGAGAAGCCTCCGGAACCACCAGTTCCACTGGCCTCTAAAGAACCGGCGTCCGCACGGACGACTCTTCTTGCCTGGGTTTAGCTGCCTTGTCTTTGCGCTTCTTGAAGAAGCGGCCGGAGCATCTGGCGGCATCTTATAATTGCACCGCTTCCCAAAGACCAACCTGGCACAATCTAACCTTCGCAATAGTGCGCTTATTGAACCTAGCACAAAAGCGACACCCAACAACGTCGTGCTCCGGCCCCAAACAAGGAATACACAAAGTATGATAATCTCTATGCGGTATCTGTTTCCCACAAGAAATACAGTTATTCACTTTTTCTGACATCCGGTAAACCACTGAGGCAAGAAAAAACTAAAATATTCCCCAACGGGGTACTTAGCCAACTTTGACTCGGTCTGAAACTCCGAATTCGAAAAATTTCAGAACGCCGAACGGCACTTGCAACGCTGCTTCTGCATCGGACCATGCGGCAAAAAAGACTGAGGATATGACGTCGGTCATGCGCATTTGTACCCTGACGTCCTGATGTCAGTCTAATGCGCCTTGACCGACGTCAGCCTAATACTTTGATATTCGGGCCGACCGAGGACAGCGGACTACCCCAAGTGTAAGGACTGCAGCAATGTGAAATGAAGAACATAGTTATTTTCCTGTGCCACTGTCAAGCAGAGACATAGAAGTGATCTCCGGGGTGCATTTCCTATTTCCCATCCACTCATCAAGATTTTTCTTAAAGAGTGCTAATGAAGAACTTTGCTTGACAAAGACAGGTAGCCTATTCCAAAGTATGAGAAGTCTCTGGAACAGGAATCTATCCCTCCAGCATGTCCTGTTTATTGTGGTGACAAGGTTTAGGTCCCCAGAGCGTGTAGCTCGGAGGGATTGGGATTTCTTTAGCTGTAGCATGTCCAACAGCTCTGAGTTTGACAAAGCTTTATATGTTAGGCAGAGATCACCTCGGAGTAGGCGATATGCTACGGAGTAAAGCTGGAGTTTTTTGAGGCGGTCAGTGTAGGGCATTTCTTTAAGGCCAGTAGTCCTCTTTGTGAGGTACTTCTGTGGCCTTTCCAGCTGCGGCAGATGTCTTATGAGGTAAATTCCAATAGGGGTGGTGTACTCTATAATGGGTCTAATGAGTTAATGAATTATCAAAGGAGAGACTACTGTCCACCTGTGTCCCAAGGTCTCTTATCACACTTTCAGTGTTAAGTAGACCACCACCTACGTGGTAAGGGGATGACAATGCACTTTTTGGCACTGAGCTTGAGGCCATGGCTTTGACACCAGGCATCTGTCTCAGTGAGGTCCTTTTGTAGGATGTCCACATCGTTAAGAGTTTCGATTATGTCTCCTAGTTTGCAGTCATCTGTGAACTTAGTTAGCCAAAGACCTTCTGTGTTAGCCTGTACTTCAGAGAAGTAGATACCAAACAGGAGAGGACCCAGGACTGAACCCTGTGGTACTCCACTTGTCACTGGTCTGAAGTCTGATTTGGAGTCTGCTACTTTCACAGTGTGGGTTCTGTCAGTACGTCAGTTGGAAACTCATCTTGTGACATAGGGATTTATACCTAGTTTAGTGAGTTTATCTATAATTCCAGAGTGGGGGATGGTGTCGAACACCTTGGCCAGACCAAGATAGGCTGTGTAAACCACCTTACCCTCATCTATGGCTTTGGTGACTGCTTCAAAGAAGTCTATCATTTAGGGGACATGATCTGCCTTTTAGTAAACCGAACTGTGTATGGTCCAGAGTTTGGAGAGCTCCAATGTCTTTGTTTATGAGTTCCATGATGATACATTCCATGGCCTTACAGACCAGGCTCGTCAGGCTAATGGGGCGGTAGTTCCCGTGGTCTGTCGTGGCTCCCCCTCTGAGGAGTGGGATAACCGACGCGGTGCGCCATTCAACTGATACAAAGCCTGAGGTGAGGCTATGACTGAACATGGTACTTAGGTGGGGGTGCTAGTTCATTCTGTAGTTCGTGTAGAAGGCAGCCTGGGATGTTGTCAGGTCCCATGGATGCTGTGTTCTTGGCTTTGGAGAATGAAGTTTTTACCTGTGCAGCCGTGATTACAGGAACTTTGCATTCTTCCGGTATAGAGACGGGCCCTTTAGGGGGTGAGAGGGGGGTAAAGTTAGCACCAAACCTATCTGCCAGGATTTTGACAATATCAGTTGCTTCTGTATATTTAGTGCCACTGTGCTGTAAATCAGAGCAGATCTGAGTGTTGCCATTGAGATTCTTGACATAGCTATAGAATGCTTTGGGGTTGTCTTTAGAATCAGTGGCAATTTTGTTTTCATAACTAGCTTTGGAGGATTTTATGAGGGATCTCAGCTTCTTACTGGGGCTGATCAGGGAGTTCCTCCAATCGTGGGATTTTACTCTTTGTTTGCAACAGTTTCTTTCTTCTGTTGTAGAGTTTGTTTATGGCATGAGACCACCAGATTGGCTTCTTTTTTTGAAGGATAGCATCTTGGTTCTGTTAGGGATAGCACGATCCATGCATTTGTGTATGTGCTTATACAGTGCATTTGTGTAGGATTCAGCAGTCGTACCTCTATTGTCCATCTGCATGGGTGTCATGAAGTTTGCCACGTCTGTCTTCAGAAGCGTGAAGTTGGCTATGGATAAATTTTTTACGGTTGTTTTCCTAATGGGGGGTGGGAGCGGGATGTGGATGTCTAGGGTGATTAGCTTGTGGTCGGATCTGACCAATGAGGAATTGACCTCTGGTGAGCAACACCAGTTGCCCATGCTGGTGATGACCAGGTCTAGGATATTGCTGCCCCTGGTGGGGGTGTGGATAAGTTGATCCAAGGCATTGGAATTGATGAATTTCAGAAAATGTTGAGCAAGAGAGTTGGTACATGAGTAGTTTTCCCAGTTAATGGTGGGGTAGTTGAAATCACCCATTATTAGGGTGTTGGGTTGTACCCTAATATGTTCCAATGTATCAAGAGGAGGAGTGGGAATCCTGGGGCATGGTGGGGGGTATGTAGCAAGCTACAATCTGGATTGTGTTCTTGCCCAGAGTTAGGTGAACTTGGATAATCTCAGATGCGTTATACTGAGCAACTAGCTTGGAGGTGTGAATATCCTTAATGAATAAGGACACGCCTCCACCTTTAGTGTTTCGGTCCGAGTTAGGTGGCCGAAAGGTGTGGTATGAATTATAGCCTGATAATGCAGGGGTGCTCTCTGGAGCTTTGATCCAGGTCTCTGTCACTGCACAGATGTCGATGTTCTCCATTTTAAGGAGTGACTTGAGTGAGTGCATTTTGAGGTTAAGACTTCTAGCATTGAGTAGCATTACCCTCAGATTTTGCTTGCTTGTACCTGTTACGGTGGTGAATCTGTCATTTGAAGCTTGCCTAAAAAAGGCACTATAGGGGATGGCATGAGCTTTTGCCAGTATCCGGAATCCCAAGGGTGACAGGTGCAGGCCATCTCTGGTAAAGCATCGCAGTCTGTCGATCATGTCATCCCAGGCAGACAGATACTAGATTCCCTTAGAATGACACCAGAAGCTTAGCCAATTGAAGTCAATCATTTTGTCCTTGTACTGTGGTATCATTCTGGGTGATGGCAGTATGCTCCTCAGGGCTAGGATCACACCTGCCTGGGCTACAAGATCGGAGAGCTCCTCCACGTCTCTTTTAATGTAGTCCAGGGAAGTACATCTCAGGTCATTCACACCAACACGGACAATGACAGTCATATTTATACTTCTTGTGGAGTGACCAGAGTGTGTGTGCATTATGTGGCGGATCTTGGCACCCGACAGGCAGCTGACAGTAACTTTCTCCTTGTTTAGCCTGGTGAGTGGAACATCAGTGTGCCTAAATATAGAGACACCTATGACTAGAGTGTTAGGTACGTTATTCTTTATGGACTGTAGTTAAGTGACACACTGAGTATGTGGGCTGTGTGTCATTTGGTTTGTGTTGGGGGGGTGGAGGTTGCTTGGGCAGATTTTTATTGAGATTCTCTGCGAATGTAGGCGTGTGTTTTGTGCTTCTGTGTGTGTGTTTTGGTTGTGTAGGTTTTGAGGGACAATGTGAGGAATGTGGTGTGGTGCAAGTGCTTACCTTCTCCTCTTGACTGTCTGGTCCAAGTCTTCAGTGAAGAGAGCTTTGCTTCCAGTTTGGCTATACAAGTGCATTGCTCACAGTGTTGGGTGGTAGGAGGAGGGGGTTTTCTGTGTACAGGAGGCAATTGCTGCATTGCCCCAAGATGCCCATATTCATTAGGTAGACAGAAGAAAACACTGGGAGCTGACCTTTAGACATGCCTGGATAGGTGCTTATTTAAGAACTAAAAACTTGCACAGGCCCTAGAGCCGATAGCCTAGTACCAACCTATGAACCTATATAAATTTGGCCTATTTGCATTCTGTACAGACACAAACAACTAGAAGAAAAATTTCCATATAAAACTCCCCGTACACCTGTACCCTGTAAAGCAGCAAGTAAAATGCAAATACTTTGAGCACTGACAAGCTTAGAGCAGCTAGTCTGTGCGCTGAGTGACAATACTATTAAATTTAGTAAAACATAGTATTTTATAGCTTAATCTGCCTCAAACCGTACCAAAAGAAGCCCACTTCCCTGTAGCTCACCATTTAGAGGACAGGACAACATGGATATACAACTTAACTTCTCTGCAGCCACCTTGGTGGATATGCATATCTTGAGACAATGCAGCAATTCTCTCATGTTTACTGAATCCTATTTGCCTTTTTTCCTTAAAGGAACAGATACAGTATATGCAAGAGATATACATACATAACATCCCTTGAGACTAAACTGTCACAGATGAGCAAACCTCAGCTTATCAAAATGATGCACACAACACCCACAGACCAATGTATGCTGTGGCACTTAAATGTAATCTTTCTAAATAAAGACCTAGTAGAACACCCCTAGGTAAAGATTATCCTCAGCAAACCCAAAACGAATCAACAAAAGCAACACCCAACAGCACACACAGTGCAGCCTCAAATGCAAAACCCATAAGACAATCAAAATCACTTCCCACAACTCTAGGCATAGGGGATTCCACTGCAAGACATATGGATGCCCTTCTAACCAGGCCGAGACAACAATGGTTAGTTGACAATCTGAACCCAGAATTCACCAAATTATGCACATACGACATTACTGTACCACAAAAAACAGTACGATTTCACCACAGTCCATGCAGGTAGAAATTACCAGAGACATACCTCCCCAGACTACATGGAGAGAGACATTACAGACACTCTGCCAATGTGTCTCAGGCTGCCATAAGCCTAGCACTGAGCAGTATATTACCTTCACCAAGGATGATGCCACCCGTACAAACAAAAGATGATTGATTTAAAAAAAAAATATTGAGTTTCTAATATCATTCTAAAGAGCATTCACCATCTGTCATCACCACAGGAAGACATGGTTAATGGACAACACTGCTTTGCCAAGAATAGTCTGTACCTGTCCCCTCTAAGCTTTCGAATACTAGCTAAAATTTTATCCTCCTCTACATAAAGCTTTTTTCGGCAATGCCAAATTCAGAAACTTACATACACAACAAAATCAGCACAACTGAACCTTAAAGTGTTATTACTCAATGCTAGGAATTTGAACAAAAAAGCACACTTCTTCCAAGCTCTCGTCACCCTCAAGAATACAGACATCTGTGCAGACTTATTTTAAAGCTGAAGAGTACCATGGCAGCGCAAGGTTTCAATGCTTTGCGCACTTTTAGACCAGTAGCTGCACAAACAAGGACTAAAGATGGAGCTACCAATAACAAGCATACCTTTACAGTGGGCAAATAGGATTCACAGAAGACTACTAGGCTAATGGCAGCCCTAACAAGCCTAGCCAATATAACCATCTTTTACTCAACATATGGCCCCTTGAGACAACAGGATAGCACAGGTTTGTGCTAATGTCTTTAGTATCTTACAAACTTCCCCAATCCATAAGTGACATACGCACCATCACAGGTATGAATTTGCAATTCCCTATTCGTTGATCTAAACTGCATTTGAAGAGGGCCAAGGAAGGTTCTGTTTAACATGAATAAGAAGCTTGTTCCATAGAAGGAGCACTCCCACATTTGTTTCTCCAGCATGTTTTGTCTGTGTCGCTGACCCTGCATCGGGTGACCCTTATGTTGTTAGACTTGCAGATATGTAGCAGCTCCATCAGTGCTGGATTTGCGAGTGCCTTGCAGGTCAGGCTTAGGCCACATCTTACTAGTCGATAGGAGACACAGTAAAGGAGTAGGGCATTTAGTCTATTCACATAGGGCATGTTGTTTACACCCTGTATTTTCTTTGAGAGGAACTTTCGAGGTTGCTCCTGCTGCTGTAAGTGCCTAGCCAAATGGCATACTGTACTCTATTATTGGTCTAATGAGGGCTGTGTACAGCGGGACTATAATTTCCTTGGATATGGATGCCATAATTGTAAGTTATGCCACACAGGACTTCCTCACCGCTGTGGTCACATGGCAGTCAAAGTGCAGGCTACTATCTGTGTGCTCAGATCTCTCACCTCAGAGTCTACTTTTACGGGTGTGCTGTTGATGATGTAATTTGCAGGGGTATTTGACTTCCCAAAAGGTATAACTATGCATTTTTTCACATTTACCTTTAGGCCATGGTCCCGGCATCTATCACCTGCCTGAGCTAGACCCTCAAAAATGATTTCTACATCATTAGGGGATCAATGATAGACCCCAGCTTGCAATCGTCAGCAAACTTTGTCATCCAGATGCTTTCCACATTAGCCTTGACTTCAGAGAAATATATTTTGTATAGCAGTGGTCCCAGCACTGAGCCCTGTGGCACACCACTAGTAACTGGTCTCTTGCTGGTTCTGGATTCACCCATTTTAACCATGTGTCCTGTCCATGAGTCAACTGGATATCCATCTGGTGAAGCAGGGATTTATGCCCAGTTCTGAGAGTTCATTTATAATACTTGGGTGTTAAATGCCTTGGCCAGGTCGCGGTAGGCAGTACCTACTTTTTTACCCTCATCCATGGTCTTACTGAGCCTCTCAACACAAGGGGTAGGATCTTTTTCCGCCTTGCTTGTTGATGTACATACCGCTGACATGTTGTCCGCCTGAACTGCAATCGTCCCCGTGGGGAAGAGAGCTGTGAAGTGCTTGCAATGCCAGGAGCACCGCTCTCATCTTTAGGATGTTTGTGTGCAAGTGGTACTCATGTTGTTGTCCCATGAACAGTCTGCCTCAGATAATGCCCCCCCCCCACCCTATCTGGGAAGCGTCTGTGGTCACTGTGGCCACTGGTTGGGGGAGGACAAACAGTGTGCCTATAGTCACCTGCGTGGACTTAAGCCACCATTTTTGGTCCTTCTTGCAGGTCTCCGTGATGAAAATTTCGTGAGACATAGGTAGATCTTGCATGGACCATTGAGCAAACAGGAGCCACTGTAATAACCTCATGGGGAAGCGCGCCGAGGGAACTAGTGTTATTGCTGCCACCACTGAGCCCAGGACTTTCAAAACAAAGCTTGCTCGATTCTTTTTTCTCCCGATTAAATTGCAACCCAGTGTCGAATAGTCGACACACTCTCCTGAGGCAATGTTTTATCATGTCTTTGGTATCTAAATCTGCCCCTATAAATCCAATATTATGACAGGGAAACAAGGCAGATTTTTCATAGTTTATAGTGATTCCCAAGTTGAGAGCAGAGGCGGATTGTGGTGTCCCTTGTCTCGGTTAGTCGATGCTCAGTGGTGGTGGTAAGGAGCCAGTCCAGATATGGAAATACCCGGAATCCTAGATGATTCAAATGAGCCGTGACTACTGTCATGCATTTGGTGAAAACCTTGAGGGTTATGGTGAGGCCAAAGAGCAGAGCTCTGAATTGGCAGTGACCGTCTCCCACCCGGAAGTGTAGAAATCTCCCGGATCGCCCTGTGCATCTTGATATGGTAGCACGCATCCTGGAGATTGATGGAGCACATCCAATTGTGCTTCCCCAGGAAGGGGAGTATGGACTGCTGTGTCACCAACTGGAACTTTGTCTTCTTGACAAACTTGTTGAGTCTGCAGAGATCCAAAATGGGCCTCCAGTCCCGTTTTTTTTTTGGTACTAAAAAAGAACCTTGAGTAAGTTCTGGACCCAATTTGGTCTGTGGGGACTTGGATGACTCCTTTTCCTAGCAACCTTTGAACTTCTAGGGTTGCTTGTTCCCTTAAATTAGGTGGTACATCTGAGATGGATTTTCGTTTTCTTGGGGGAGGTGGCATGGAGAAAGGAATACTGTATCCCCTAGATATGATCAACTGTACCCATGTGTCTTTTGTGATACTTTGCCAGGCTACTGGGTACAGTGACAATCTGCCCCCAACTGCCTCCAGGAGGTGGACAGGCGGGCCTCCTTTCAGGAGTGCTGGAAGGGCCTACCAGAAAATGTATCTGTTGCCCTGGCCCTGCAGACCCCTCTGCCGCAAGGGCGACTTCTCCCATTATTATTCCTCCCTCTGCTTCGGAGGGAAAAAAATCACCACGTGTGTCAGGCGAAGCTCCCTGGGATTTCCGGAACCACATTTTTCTGCTTTTTTGACCTTTGGGATAAGGTCTAGTAGGCGTGGAAAAACATACTCCCATGGCAAACAGTCTTGCCATCCTGTCTGTACCTGGTGAGAATTTTTTACTTTAGGTCCAAACAACTACGAGTCAAAGGGGGCGTTGGTAAAGGAAGACTTTAAGGGCTCCACAAACTGACAAAGGCGCATCCAGCAATGTCTCCGTAAGGCGACTCCTGTGCCTGCAGCCCCTCACGCTCAGTCAGCTGCATAGGAAATAAGCCGCATGGAGGAGTTAACTGCCGAAGATAAGGCCGTAAGCTGAGAAGCAGTTCTATCTGTAGCTCCCGAAGCTGTAGGATATTTCCTAGCTCTTTCAGGAGATCCTTCTGGAGATGGATGAAATGGGATAAATAAGCCCCGGTGGTGTAGCGGTAGCGTTGTCACCTCACAGCAAGAAGTTTTCCCATTCGATTCTCGGCTGGAGCACCTTCTGTGTGGAGTCTGCATGTCCTCCCCGTGGCTGAGTGACGTTCGAAAGACATGCCTGAATGGGTGTGCCTTTGTTGTAGGTTGGGCATCGGGCTGGCACCTCGGCACTATAAAAATCGACTGCCAATCATTAGCCGACCGGAGTTCCCCTATGGCAACTCCTAAAGTACAGTTTTGTACCTACCATAAATGTAGATGTTCGAGTGCTAATACAGCTGCAGTCATAACAGATGGGTTCTCCTGTCGTCAGGCGGGTCCTCGGTCGGCCGAATTCCAAAGTCTAGGTCCGGCGTCGGTTGTCGTCGCTTTCTTTCCTGACGTCAGTGCGACAGGGGTATACAAGACACAGCAGACGCCATTTTCTTCAGTCTTTCTTGCCCCAGATGTCAGGTGCCCCCAGAAGGAAGGCAATATATATAAAAAAAAAAAATACACACACACACATATATATATATATATATATATATATATATAAAATCATGCATTACAATATAATCAAAAACCAGTAGTTGCAAGCAAATACACCATAGAAGGATAACTCAATCAAGTTGTAAGATGAGGAGTTAGCCACTAGGTCTGTACCCAGAGGGGAAGGAGGGAGGGAAACCTGGACTGCAGCTGTATTAGCACTCGAACATCTACATTTATGGTAGGTACAAAACTTTTAGTTATGTACTTACCATAACTTTAGATGTTTGGGATCCATCTCGCCTACATTCTGTACTGATGGGTTCGGAGCTGATCCTCGGCTCCGACTCGGCATGCTATGCTATAGAGCGAAGTCTCTTATTGGCTGAGCTATTCTATATCCCAGGATGCACCACCACTACTTCCCCAGATCTTGTTTGTCCGCACTCATGCACACACACATAACTGTTTATATAACATTGCCAGATGTTTCAAGATGAAACGATAGTACTCTGACCGTCCGGTCTCTTCTGATCTCCAAGGCAGGGGGAAGGAGGGTGGGTTATTAGGAATGTAGGCGAGATGGATCCCAAACATCTAAAGTTATGGTAAGTACATAACTAAAAGATGTTATGTGATCCTATCTCGCCTATATTCTGTACTGATGGGACAGCGTCCCTAGCACCTGATTCCTGGGTGGCTCACTGGAAAACACTCCTGAGAACTGTGGAAGCAAATGAAGCTCGCCCCCGAGATGCCACATCCAATTTGTAGTGGGAAATGAAGGTGTGCGGAGAAGACCACGTAGCCGCAGCACAAATGTAAGCTAATGGCAAGCTTAGAATGGAATGCTATTGAAGTAGCCATAGCTCTTGTAGAGTGAGCTTTGACAGAGGTTGTAAGCTCTTTATTAGAAGAGGAATAAGCCTGACTAATACAGTCCCTGATCCACTTGGCAATAGTGACCTTTGTGACGGCTTTGCCCAATTTATTGTCCGAAAAGGACACAAACAATTGATCTGTTTTCCGTGTTTGTTGGGTCCTATCTAAATAAAAGCACAATTGCCTGTGAACATCCAATGTGTGGAAGATGTATTCCGCTTTGTTTGAGTACTTTGGGAAGAAAACTGAAGTTCTAATGACTGTTGCAGGCAAAAACTGGAACAAACTTTAGGGACAAAAGATGGGTTAGGCCTGAGGGATACTCTATCTTTGTGAAAAACCAGGTACGGTGGTTTGACAGATAGAGCTTGAAGCTCTGAAACCCTTCTGGCTGAAGTAATCGCGACCAGAAAGGCAGTTTTCCAAGAAAGAAATTTCAAATCACAGGTTGCTGCTGGTTCGAAGGGGGAGGAGGTTAAGGCACGTAATACCACATCGAGATCCCACGGAGGAGCAGGATGAGAAATCGGAGGTCGTAAAAGCTCAGCACCTTTTATGAAGGTTTTGCACAATCTGTTGCTCATCAAAGGTGGGTTTATAGATTCATGAAAATTGGAAATAGCTGCCAATTGGACCTTGATGGTAGAGACTGAAGAACCTTGATTGAATAGGGAAGTTAGAAACTTCAAGACTTCTGACACCGGGACAGTGATGGGATCTAGACCCCGGAGTTGAGCCCAAATAGCAAATCTCTTCCATTTTCTAGTATACAATTTCCTAGTGGCAGACTTGTGGGCCGAGGATAAGATACGTATGACTTCCGGGTCTAACGTAGGATTCCTGACTATAGTCGGAAGAGGAGAAGCCAAGCTGTTAACTTCAAAGAGTGAAGGGACTGATGGAGTTGTCCCGACTGGTGAATTAATAGGTCCGGGATCTGATCCAGGAACCATGGACTGTCCAGTACATACTTCCGAAGATAGGGAAACCATACCCGACGAGGCCAGTAAGGGGCAACTAAAATCATTTTGCTCCCTAAGTAAGTCGCCTTTTGGATCACTCTGGGAAGGAGGGGAACCGGAGGGAAGGCGTATAGCAAGCCGGTGGGCCAAGGATGGGCTAAGGCGTCCATGGGAATCTCCCCCGGAGCTGGAGTGAGAGAGAAGAATTTTCTGCACTTCGCGTTCAGCGGGGCTGCGAAAAGGTCGCAACAAGGAGTTCCCCATCTTCTGAAGATCTGAGTTGCCACTGCATCGTTCAGAGACCACTCGTGAGGAGAGAGAATAGTTCTGCTTAGTCTGTCGGCTATCACGTTGGATCTCCCAGGGATATGAGTCGCTACCAGAAAGCGTCTGGTCGCCACTGCCCATTCCCAAACTCTCATGGCCTCTCTGCAAAGAGGGTAGGATCTGGTCCCTCCCTGCTTGTTCAGATACCAGACTACTGACATGTTGTCGGACTGAATGGCAATTATGCCCTGAGGGAGGTAATCGTGGAGGGCTTGTAGAGATAGAAGCACCGCCCTCATTTCTAGAATGTTGATGTGAAGGAGACTCTCGTCGGAATGCCAATTGCCTTGGACTGACCTGCCCAGGTAATGCCCTCCCCACCCCGTCAGGGAGGCGTCCGTCGTCAATGTGGCCATAGGAGGAGGTGGAACGAAGGGTCGTCCCTGATCCAGATTGGAGGACACCAGCCACCAGCGAAGGTTCCGTTTGCAGGTTTCCGTGATCCGTATGAGGTGACAGAGGGAGATCCTGAAAGGACCACTGGGTCGATAGGAGCCACTGGAGAATTCTCATATGCAATCTTGCTAAGGGGACTAGGAGAACAGTGGCCGACATGGAGCCTAATAGCTGCAGGACCATCCTGGCTGGGGCTTTGGATTTGAGAAGCAAGGCTCGGACTTGAGCCTGTATAGTCTGTATCCTTTCTGTAGGAAGATAGACCCGCATTTGGTTTGAGTATCTCTACTCCAATGAACCTTATGCGCTGAGATGGCAGCAACACAGACTTTGGCCAATTGAAGGTGATTCCAAGGGAAGTGCCTAGTGATATGGTGGCTGCTAGGTTCTGCAATAGTAGACGCCTGGAGGTGGCAGTTAGGAGCCAGTCGTCCAGATACGGAAACACCTGGAATCCTAGACTCCTCAGGTGAGCAGTCACGACCGCCAAACATTTGGTGAACACCCTGGGGGCTGTGCGCAGAACTGAAAATGACTGTCTCCCAGGCTGAAACGCAAATGTCTCCTGGACGCCTGATCTATCAGGATGTGATAATAGGCGTCCTTGAGATCTATGCAGCACATCCAAACACCTTTCTCCAGCAGTGGGAGAATGGATTGTAAGGTGACCATTCGGAACTTGGACTTCTTGACTGATCGATTTAGGTTGCCGAGATCCAAAATGGGCCTCAAGTCCCCTGTCTTTTTTGGCACCAAAAAGAATTTTGAGTAAGTCCCTAATCCGATCTGGTCTGCGGGGACCGGTTGGATGACTCCTTTTTGAATCAGCTTTGAGATTTCGAAGGCTGCGATTTCCCGTTGACTGGGTGGCGGGTCCGGGATTTTCCGGGACGGCGGAGGGGGGTGAGAAAAGGGGATGGCGTAACCTCCGGCGATGATTCGAAGCACCCATCGGTCCTGAGTGATACCCTCCCAGGCTTTTAGGTGCCTCGAAAAACGACCCCCGACTGGCTCCGGAGCTGCACAGTTGGGCAATCCTTCCTGACAGAAAAAACTCTCAGAAAAAAGCACTTAGCTCAGCCAAGTTCGAGACCACGTCCTAGCTTGTAAGCGGCAAACGAAATCTGGGGAAGTAGTGGTGGTGCATCCTGGGATATAGAATAGCTCAGCCAATAAAAGAGACTTCGCTCTATAGCATAGCGTGCCGAGTCGGAGCCGAGGATCGGCTCCGAACCCATCAGTACAGAATGTAGGCGAGATAGGATCACATAACATCTGTACTATGTTCATCGTGCATACAGCTGCAGTCATAACAGATGGGTAGAATCCCAAAGCTACGCACAGGGTGGTAGGCACTAGGTGGAACTGGGAGGAGCCAGAATGCCCTGCAACACAGCAGTAGCAAAGCCTGCTCTAGTTTTGGAATATAAAGGTAGGTGGTAGTGTTTAGTGAAGGTATGCACAGAACTCCAAGTGGCTGCCTCCAAAATATCTTTGGTAGGGACTCCTCTGAGGAAGGCTGCAGAGGTAGCTGTGGCCCTTGTGGAGTGGGATCTGATGCCTGCAGGTACAGATTTACCATGAAAGGAGTAACAAAACCATATGCAGTGGCCTATCCATTTCGAAATTGTCTGCTTGGAAATTGGCTTCCCTTGAGCTCCTACAGCATAGGACACAAAGAGTTGTTCTGATTTCCTGAAAGGCTTTGTTCTGTCCAAATAGTAGCGTAGCTGTCTATGGATGTCTAAGGAATGTAGCAGCCTTTCCCCTTTGTTTTGAGGATTGGGGTAAAAGGTAGGTAAGTGTATGGCCTGATTTAAAGCTACCCTGGATACTACCTTAGGCATAAATGGCGGGTTGGTTCGTAGGGAAACCCTGTCCTGATGGAAGATGAGAAAGGGCTGCACAGCCATGAGGGCTTGTAGTTCCGAAACCCTATGAGCTGAGGTAATGGCCAGAAGGAAAGCCGTTTTCCAGGACAAATATTGCAAATCTGTTGAGGCAGCTGGTTCAAAGGGAGGCAATGTTAATTTTTCTAGAATGTAATTAAGATCCCAGGCTGGTATTGGTTGTTTCCTTGGAGGTCTTATATTCTTAGCCCCTCAGAGGAACTGTCTTAAGAGTGGGTGAGAGAATAAGGGTGGATCAGTGTTGTATTCTGCAGAAATGGCTGAGGCATGAATTGTGATGGAGGAAAATGAAAGTCCACTGTTCAGCAGCTCAGCTAGATACTGTAATATCGGAGGCAAATTCAGCTTTCTAGGATCCTGGCCTTTTTTCTCATTCCAAGCGCAAAACCGTTTCCATTTTGCGGAGTAAGCCTTTCTAGTAGATGGCCTTCTGGCCTCCAAAATGACATCCTGCATATCTTTGGAGAGTAGGGTCTGTTGTGGTGTTAAGGAATTTTCCATGCAGCCAGCTTGAGTGTTTTCAGCTGACTGTGAAGAGTTTTGTAGTTGTGCTGAGTCAGTAGAAGAGGCATTAGAGGTAGGGTCCAGGGAGGAGTATGTGTTAGACTCCTCAGGAGTGGGTACCAGTGTTGTCTTGGCCAGTCTGGAGCAATCAGTATCATCTTCGGTCTGTCTGCTCTTGCTTTCAAGAGCACCTTGGGCAGAAGAGGCAAAGGTGGGAAGGCGTAAACTGTCTGTGCTGCCCAACTGAAAGAAAGGGCGTCCACTCTCCAGGCCTTTGGATGGAAGGTCCTTGAGCAAAACTTTGTCAATTGATGATTCCTGTGGGAGGCAAAGAGATCTATGTCTGGCCTTCCCACGCTTGGATTATCTTTGTAAATACTTGAGGATGCAACTTCCATTCGTGTGGGTCTGTCATATTTCTGCTTAGATTGTCTGCCAGCGTGTTTTCCAATCCTGGCAGGTACTGTGCTTGAAGTTCGATTTGCCATTCCAGAGCCAAGTTCCAAAGTGACATGGCTAGCCTGCACAGGGGGTATGAATGTGTTCCTCCTTGTTTGTTTATGTACCACATTACTGTGGTGTTGTCTGTTCTTATCAATAATTGCCCTGGATGCAGGAGGTCCTTGAAAGCTGTAATTGCATTTATCACTGCTAGCATTTCCTTTTGATTGATGTGGAGGTGCTTTTCCTTTTGGGACCATTTGCCCTGAATGCACCTGTCTGTCATGTGTGCCCCCCAGGCATAGTCTGAGGCGTCTGTTGTGATGACTTGATTTGCTTGAGGCTTGCAGAATGGTAGACCTGTGTTTGGTTTGGCATGCTTGGGCCCACCATAGAAATTCCTTTTGCAAACATGGGATTATTGGTATTATTGTTTCCAAACTGTGGCTGTGTTGAGACCATAGTTTTTTAGGTACCACTGAAGTTTCCTCATATGCAACTTTGCACATGGGATTAGAAGAATGCAAGATGCCATGAAGCCCAGAGCCTGCAGGATTTTCCTTGCAGTTAGCCTGGTACAATTTGTTAGTATTTTGAAGTACTGAGTTAGTTGCCCTGTTTTTCTGGCGTAAGATAGGCCATCTGGGTGTGTGTGTCCAAGTTGGCACCCAGGAAAGTTATTTTCAGAGATGGTGTTAGCCTGGATTTCTCTTTGTTGGCTGTGTATCCCAGAGAATTCAATAACCGTGTTACATAAGCCAGATGTTCCAGAAGTATGTGTTTGCTGTTCGCTTGGATCAGGCAATCATCCAAATAAGGGTAAATTTGTATCCCTTTGCCATTGTCTGCCTCTATATGATCCTTGAGATTGTCCTCTGCCCCTTGTGCGCCTGTATCTACCTCTTTGGGGCTTGTCCGTGGCTGGAAAGGACCAGTTTTTTGAAGGCCAATTTCTGCTAAAACATGGTGGTTGAACCTGTAGAAAAGCTTTGACAGTTTGCATAGATTTAGCTTTTTCTTCCATTTTCCGTAGTATCTCCTCAGCATTAGTACCAAATAATACCTCCTTTTGTAAAGGAGCATCTAGTAGTTTAGCTTTAACATGATGAGGCAAGGTTTGTTCCCTAAGCCAGGCATGTCTACGAATGACTGATCCTGTAACAGCAGCTCTACTTGAGGCCTCTAGAGCATCATAGCCACATTGTAAGGTGTGTTTACCCACTTGTTCTGCACTATGCATCATATCCTGCAACTCCTTCAAATCTGGTTGTTCAGGTTGTGACATTTTATTCCTTAATTGTGATAACAGAAACTGCTGATATTTAAGCATATGGAACTGACAGTTTAAGGCCCTCATGGCTAGGGTAGCCGAGGTATATACCTTTTTTCCCCACCTTTCTAAGGATCTAGACTCTCTTTCGGAAGGTAGTGGATTCTTAGCAGTAGAGGCCTTCATTCCCTTGGGACCTTGAGAAATGGTTTCAGGGTCAGCATTATGGCTTTTGTAAAGAAATTGGTGAGAGTTAGGAACTCTGTAGTACCTATCAGGCTTGACTGGGGCAGGAGGCAGGGAATCCGGACTAAGGCAAGCCTCCGAGTAAACATCATCAAGTATGTCCAAGACAGGAGGTATCGCCAGAGGTCTGTGCTGAGGTAGCAAAAGAAATTCCCTAAGTCTTTTCTTGGAATCAGAAAAATCTTGGCCTTCCCAATGGAAGTGTTCCCTCAAGGTATGCAAGGTTTCCCAAAGAAAAATCCTCTGGGGAGATGCAGAAGGAATGGACTGCTCTGCATCAGAATCTTCAAAAGGGGAGTACGAGTGTTCCTCTTCATCAGAATGTTCTGAAATAATGGAGCCCTGGTCAGAAGAGGGAGAATCTTCCTCCACTCTGGGTCTCTTGTCGGAGGGGGTTGGGAACCCCTGATAAGAGTAATTAAATCCTCAGCCATTTTTAGCATCTGCTTTTTAGGCATGGGGCCTGGAGATGGGCCCTGTGCAACAGGCCTCTTGGGATGCATGGCTGATTTGGACTTAAAGGCCTTTATGGAAAAGGAAGATGAGGGTCTAAAGACACCATGGGCAGAAGTGGACCTGTCCACATTAGGAGGCTCAACACTCACAGTGGCTTCGGTAGCTGTAGTCTGGGTGTGGGCCGAGGCACCTGCGGTCTCGGTTACAGAAGACACCGCCAGAGAAGTGTCGTCGGTAGTCAGGGGCTGCGTAGGCGCCTCGCTGAGAACCGGACCACGTGTAGCCGGTTTTGGCGTGGTGTCGGTGGAGACCACGGACCTCGCGTGTCGGTCTTTGTCCTTGCGTTTTTTGGACAAAACGGTAGTCTGAGTCTCAGATGACATTTTATAATCAAAAGCTTTACCAAAAAAGTGCTGGGCGAACTCCGCCCGACGCTTAATAGTGCGTTTATTGAAAGTAGCGCAAAAGCGACAGCCCGAGACGTCGTGGTCCGGGCCTAAACAAGGTATACAGAGGGAATGGAAATCCTTATGAGGTATTTGCTTCCCACAAGAAATACAATTGTTAACTTTGTCTGACATCGGTCTGAGGCAAGAAAAGTTTCCCCAACGGGGTACTTCGCTTTAAAGACGACTTCGGTTTCCAAATGTTCGTAATTTCAGGAGCTGGCCGACCGGCACTTGCGAACTGCTTCTGCTTCGGGCACCTCGCGGCAAAAAAGACTGAAGAAAATGGCGTCGGCTGTGTCTTATATACCCCTGTCGCACTGACATCAGGAAAGAAAGCAACGACAACCGACGCTGGACCTAGACTTTGGAATTCGGCCGACCGAGGACTCGCCGGACGGCAGGAGAACCCATCTGTTATGACTGCAGCTGTATGCACGATGAACATCCGCGAAAAGCTGAAAGAATAAGAATTAGTGACCCAAGAGTAAAGGCCACTGAAAAAAAAGAGACACTCTTCCCGTATTTGTCCATCATACAGGATTCTTTGTTCGGCGGATGGACAGAAGTAGAGGTTTCTGCCAATTCCTACTTTGTGCCCGCCACCACCACCACCATAGCATCAACTTGGTCAGAAAAGATTTGTCGTCTGGAGCAGTTATGAACTTATTGGGCCTCCACGGAACTGGTTCTATCAACTCCAGGGAGCTCCACGCCTTTCGACTTACTACCCCTAGCAGATGGTCGAAGGGTGGAGTCACCCAAGACGTGGAGGGTTGGGAACCAAATCCATCCAGGTACACGGACTCATCTTCAGAAGGGGAAAGGGACTTCCAGCCAACCCTCTGCTTGAGGATTTCCAGGATGTCCGAGAATGAGACCACTCTACAATAAACAATAACAAGAACAACAACACTATGTCAAAATTATTACATTATTTTTTTTTTTTTTTTATAGAAAGTAAGGGAAGGCAACGGAAGGGGGAGACCGTCTAAGTTAAACGACAACTCACCCAACCGAGGAGAGCCTCCAACTTAAACGGATAACTCCTTAAGCTGAAAAGCAAGGAGGAGGGAATAAGGGGAAACCCTCTAACTGAAAATGAGCCGAAAGCAAAGGACACATCCTCTAACTAAAACTGGATTCATAAGGGAGGGGGGATAGGCCTGAAGGGAAAAAAACGGCCTGAACAACAACAAAATAGTGATACGGATCCTAAGAACAAACTACTACTAATCTATAGTAGTCTTCCTTAACGATTTTAAGATATTAGAGCAAAGAATATAATAAAAAAATCAAAACTTAGCCTGAGCCAGTCCCCAGCAATCTCGAAGCTTCAAGAGGCAAACGAGATTAGGTTCATAGGTAGGTACTAGGCTATTGGCCCTAGGGCCTATACAAGCCCAGCCAAAAAGGTACCCTGGCTTTTGCCACCGAAGAAAATTATTTTCCTGTGCCACTGTCGAGCAGAGCCACAGAGGTGACCTCCGGGGTGAATTTCCTATTTCCCATCCAATCATCAAGATTTTTCTTGAAGAGTGCCAATGAGGAGCTTTGTTTGATTTAGATAGGTAGTTTATTCCAGAGTATGGGAAGTCTCTGGGACAGGAATCTATCCCTCCGGCATGTTCTGTTTATTGTGGTGATCTGGGTAACTCCCGCCAAGCATGACAGGATAAGGTGTATCCTCGAGCCAGTGGAAGCTCTCAAGCTTTAGAATACGGCCGGCTCTGAACCGGTGAGATAGGGACAGCATAACATGCAAATTTTACACTAACTATGCTCCAGGGCCAATAAGGTAAGCACAGAGTGAGCTTTCCACCAGCAATTACCAGCTCGGATAGGTGAAATCTGCATTCTCCTGCCACAAGAGGGCAGACTTTGACCCTGTTAATGTAAAATGACTAGTCTGGAGCCCAACCGTTGAGGAACAACAAACAGATGCCTAATACTAAGAAACACTAGACACAATGTAATTCAGTGGAGAGCAGCAGCTTATAGTTTAAAAATGCAACTTTAAAGAAGTGCAAATAAAATAAAATAAACAGCAGCACAGTATAATGAAAATAAGCACAGGATGAAGATTTGGAGTTGCTTCACGTGCCAGATCACCACAGATAAAAAACAATACCATATCCTAGCAAACTATAGTTTACCCTTTGTGTCCCACAGAACCCCTAGCAGAATTTTAAATGTACTGACGACACACTCAATCCAATGTAAGGTCTTACTCATGGGGACTTTAAATTACCTTTCTATACTCTGGAAATCCTAAACTGCCTCAAATCTGCAAGCACAGAAATTCCTGGACTTTGTCAATACAAATGCGCTGGACCAGTTAGTGCCTACACTCACTAAAGATTCCAACATTATAGATCTCTTATTCAAAAATTTGGGAGACCACTGCACCCCGCCCCCCTCCAGTGTCATGTCCTCCCTGGTAAGGTCAGACCATAAAGCAGTCTCCTCCATAATCAAAACCAGCTTGGTAACCCTAGTAAACCCATTAACAGTTGGGAACTATTCAAAGGCAACTTTCTTTTATTAATCAATAGTTCGTCAAAATTCAATGCCCCTCCAAAATCCAGAGAACACAGCAGCCTATACAGATTTGTTCACAGAAACTCTGTACAACCATGTCAATGGCTGCACAAAGGCTGCTGTACTTAAATTCATTCCAAAACTTAAACAACCATGGTGGCATCCCAAATTAAACATGTTTTACAACAAAAAGAAAAACAAATCATGGCTACAACAGAAGTGTAACTTCCATAAAAATAAGAACTCTCTTATCAGATTATCTTATTAGATTAAACGGGCAACTAAGAGGGTAAAATCCAATAAAGACAATTAGTCAGAAATCTCAAAGGTAGCACACAGCAGTGTGCTAAACTGGTGACTGATGGTGCCACACTCGCTGAGCAATATAGTTGATCTACTGACTAATTCAGTTCCAACTTTATCCCCAACTTTATCCCCCCCCCCACTCGCTCCCCAAGAAATGTATTCAAATACAACTCCTCCAACTATAAAGAAACAGCATGACCTGGCTCTCCTCACCAAGGCAGAGAACAAAAACTCAATGGACCCAAATAATATCCTAGGATGGCTACCGATGGTCTAAAATACGACTTGTCAAGGCCACTAGAATTACCATTTAACTATAGTCTCAAAACAGAATTCATGCCACGAGAATACGGTACTGCAACAGCCATCCCTCTCCATAAGGTGAGCCATCAACAGATCCCAGAAAATACAGTCCTATCAGTCTAACTAGTCAAAGCAATGGAAATTATCAATAAAGACTCAAGACACCGGATATCTATCCCAGTTTGGCTTAGTCAACGAAAGGTCATCCCTACTGAACCTGGTGGACTTTTTTGACAAGGTCACCAAGGCAATGAATGAGGGTAAAACGGTGTCTACCTTGACCTGGCTGAGGCATCTGATACAATACCCTACTTTGGCACTGTCAAACTTACATAATTAGGCATAAACCCTTAACATGCTGGATAGACATCTAGCTCACAGACAGGGCCAAGAAAGTTAGGATTGGTGAAACCACAAAGAGGCTGGTCATTGGTGGAGTCCCTCAGGACTTTGTGCTGGGCCCACTCCTCTTCAGCATGTACTTCTGGGAAGTGAAAGCCAATGACAAAGACATCTGACTGACTATGTTCGCAGATGAATGCAAACTGGAAGCAGTCAAAGAATCACTCTCAAGACACAAACATCTTACAAGACGGTCTAACTGACAAATGACTTGTGCCAAAACCATGGCTTAAAAATCATAGTACCCTTCAGGTAGTCAAAACACCCTTAAGAGTTGACCCACTGGTCAGCTATCTCTAAATGCATGTAAACAGTAACCTAGCCTTCAACCAACCCGTGTCCAAGGTAGTATGGACGAGACACATGCAACAACTGGAATGTCCACAAAGGTTCCTCACAAAAAGGACACGGGGCATAAACACAATGTAGATGGTCTCAAAGCCCTGTCTATATACTCTAGAGTCTCTTACAGACTAGTGACAGATGATCTATGCCTGGCATACAAGTCATCCCTGGACATTGCTCTGATGCATCTTCTGCACATCTAAAAACAAACAGCTTAAGATCTACTATATCTGAATACCTACATTTTGCATGCGACATAGATAGGACATGTTGGAGAGAGAGAGAGAGAGAGATCTGCATATGCACTCAGAGAATTCTGATTCTCTGGAAGACTCTCCTTAACTCTATTAAAGCACAACTTGAATCATTGAATGGGAAATCAAAACTTCATCCCTGTTCTGGCACCTATGTTTCTGATGGACTGGAGCAGTCAGTAAATCCTGTCATAACCAACAACCACTCCCCAAATAAACGTCCAAAACATATAACTTATATGACATTTTGGTTGCACGGCTTAGGCTTATAAAGGAAACAGTGGTAGTTTGGTTAATTGCCTAATATACACCCATGAACCTATATCTGTAACAGCAGGACAGAGCCCCAAGCTAATCCTCCTTAGCAGCCTCCCTCATTAGATCTATTACTTAACCCCAAAAGGAAGACTTGGCTCTCAGTACCACACCAAGTTTATAGCATCCTTGGAGAGTATTCAATAAAGGTCAAGCAGCAAGTGCGCAACTGTCACCCAGTACTGCATCACACAGACAAGACTGATGGGTAGCAAATGCTACAGTAAAAAGTGCATTTTGAATTAAGGAACAGACTCGGTATGTTTAACATAATATGTAACGTAGTCTACAAGTCATTTGGATAGAATCACCTTAAAACCAAATCTTTCTTTAGATTTTGTCTTATTACAGGTTCATAGGTAAGTACTAGGTTAACTGCCCTCGAGGGCCATTTTAAGCCTAGCCAATTTCCCTTTCAAAGGTGAGAATCAAACCCTGTACCTTGTGCTTGTAAGATAAATATCTTAACCATTACACCAACCCATAACCAACTTACAAACACTACCTGACTTACCCCACAATGAAGTTGCTCTCCCTGATTACATAGCTTGGTCTAGATTAGTTTCTGTTGCTACCACAGAAATAAAGGATAAGTTAATTATATAAAAATGCTCTCTTCTTTATGGAAGAGTGGTGGCATTGAAACAGCCTGGAAATGCTGACATTCTTCTAGCAAGGTTACAAGTAAGAGCTTTCCAGGGGGAAGGAAAACTCAATTATGCAGATGTTGCAGGCTCAAATGGAAGCAGAATCAGCTTGTCCAGTGAAGAGTCCATAGGGTGAATGACATTCCTTAATATGTGATCAGAGGAATGCACCTCTTAAAAGGCTTTACAAACCTACAAGCAAGCTAAGAATAAGGAATCCACTCCTTAATGTTTGTGTCTTTCGGCTTTTCCCGGTTAGGGGTCGCCACAACAGAACTCCAGCCCGCTAATGACTGGCAGTTGATTTTTACGTACCGGCTTGCCAGGTCGGACGCACAACCTTCAACGAAGGTACACCCATTCACGCATGTCTCCATGCAGAAGACGCTCTAGCTGAGAATCTAACCGGACAGCGTCTTACTGTGAGGCGACAATGGAATCCACTCCTTAATGAAATTCAGAAATACATGTGGAGTGGACTCTGACACAGGAGTGATTCAGTCCACAGTTGCAAAATTTGGATAAGTACCCCAGAGCAAAAGGAACTAGAACCAACAGTCAATGATTTGGGCAAGGTATTCCTAAAGAGAAGGAGCTGGAGCTATTAGAAAAAAAAGGTTAAACCCTCCTGATGAAGCCCAGAAGGAAAAGTAGGTCCACTTACTCTCCAAAGATACTATGTCTCTGGGAAGATGTGATAAGATTATCTACTCAGAAAGAAAATATAGTGTTATTAGCCATCGATGGAAGAGGAGAATCAGTGCGGTTACACACAGGAAGTGAATGCCCGGGTCAGAGTTGATCCCGAATACATGAAGAGTCCCTGCAATAGGTGAGGCATGAGTAAGCGAAATCACTATCTACAAAGTCCAAAAAGGGCTACCAGAATGGATTTGGGCTTGTGCCATTTATTTTCTGAATGATCATGGTCACTACAGGAAATGAGGGAAAGCACAAGAGTCCAGGTGGTGATTTTTGGACAACAGCTCCCTGGGAAATGCCACAGGGAGCAGGGATGACGGTAGTAGAAACTAAAGCACTTGGCACTGTTTGGGAAGGTAAAGTCCTCTCAGCAAGGTTTGCTCTAGTAAAAGAAAAAACTTTCCACACTAGTAAGAGACCACTTGCATGGCAATGGCTGAGCTCATCTGCAACAGAGGTGGCTTCTGTTACACAAATGAATGGCTACTAGAAAGTAGTTGGAATGCAGCCCATTCCCAACCCTTCACTGCTCTCAAAAATATGGGGTGAGTGTGTTCCCTCTTGCCTGTTAAAGGAAAACAGGATATTAAAGCAGATTCCCCAACCTGCTGACTCTTCCAGTCCCTGTTCTTTGATAAAGCTTAAAAAAATCACCCTTGCAGCTTTAAAAAAATAACCCACTCAACTGTTTTCCCTGTTCTGCTTCCTAGCTTTCTATACTGTTTTTGTTTCACTTTGCAAACAAACTTGAAAAACCTGTAGCTGGCTCTGAAATTATGATGTCACATCTGCCATCTGCTCTTGCTCTAGCTATCGGGATGTTTCCTCCCCCAAAGTGATGTAATCCCGCCTGATTTGCATGCTGTATAGAAGAGCCAGTGTTCCTCCCACATTGTGATGTCAGACCTGCCTTACCCAGCCCACTCAACCTAATAAAATCCATGTGGTGTGTGGAACTCCTTTTCATGGTTCGTGTATCCTGTCAACTGCATTTGTTTGAGGGACTACTGAAAAGTTTGGATTGCCTGCATTTTCGTCTGCATTTTTTGCTTCATTGGTAAGATAAGTCTTCCTAGTGAATTAAAAATGTAATTCTACACACAGCCCCTGTTTGAATGCACTCCTAGCCCTATTTTGTGCTGCCTGATATAGTTTATGACTCTTCTGAACAGGAATAATCTCTTCCTTCCTATGAGGATTCTGCTGCTGAAGAATCTATCCCTTCAGCCTCTCCTCCTGAGGATTATTCTTTTGTGGAAACCCTGCATACCATGACGGAGCACTTCCACTGGGAGAGCCAAGATTATTCAGAATCAAAGAAAAGGCTTAGAGATTTTCTTTTACTTCCTCAGCACAGGCCTCTTGCTATTCCCCCTGTGCTAGACATTGTAGATGATGTATTTTCAGAGACCGGCCTTTCTCCAGACTCCTTACCTTCAGCTCCTGTTAAACCAGACAGATACTACAGGGTTCCAGATTCACATAAATTTCTTTATAAAAACCCTGCTGCTGACCCAGAAACCATTTCTCAGGGTCCCAAAGGGGTCAAGGCTTCCACTGCAAAAAGCCCTATGCCCTCTGATAGGGATTCAAGGGCACTGGACAGATAGGGGAAAAGGTTTACACTTCTGCTACCTTGGCTGAGAGGGCTTTAAATTGTCAATTTCATATGCTTAAATATCAGCAGTACTTAATGTCACTGCTTAAACAGAAAATATTAACAAATTCTGAATGCGTAGAAAACAGGGAAATGCAGGATTTATTGCATGCAACTGAACAAGTGGGAAGGCATACTTTGCAATGTGGTTTTGATTCTCTGGAGGCCTCTTGCAGGGCTGCTGTTACGGGTTCTGTCATTAGCAGGCATGCTTGGTTAAAGGAACAGAATCTGCCTGATCATGTTAAAGCAAAATTATTAGATGCTCCATTACAGTATGATACTTTGGTGTTAAAGCAGAGGAGGTGTTGAAGAAAATGGAGGACAAAGCAAAATCTATGCGGACAGTTAAGGACTTCTTACAGGTGCAGCCACCCAGATTTAGCAGGAACTGGCCCAGAAAGAATTGGTCCTTTCCAGTGTCAGACAGGCCACAAAGAGGCAGATACAGACACCCCAGAGGCAGATCCCAGCCCCAAGGCTCATACAGGCCTAAACAATGGGGTGCTTCTACCTCCAAAAGCAGAGAAGACAAATCACAGCTATACAGGAAACAGTCCCAATGACTTTCCTCTGCCTGCACCAAGCACTTATCTTTTGGCAGCCCCATAGGGGGAAAACTAGCACTTTTTTCACAAAATTGGCACATGATCACCCAGGACAAATGGGTCTTGAATATAGTGTCTCAGGGCTACAGGTTCCACTTTCACACCCTGCCAAGGGCAAAAGGTATGCCAGACCTGCCATACAATGTGCAGAGGCACAAAAGCAAGTTTCATCCCTCATGGACATGAGGGCCATTCAGCGAGTACCACAGCAAGAGCAGGGACAAGGATTTTACTCGAGACTTTTCTTGGTACCCAGAAAGGACAAAGCCTGGAGACCAATACTGGACCTGTCTATTCTAAACACATTTCTGGAAGTTCCGAAATTCAAAATGTTGACTTTGCAGCAGCTTCTGCCCATGCTGGGCAAGAAGGCTTGGCTTGTAACTTTGGACCTAAAAGAGGCATACCTGCATGTCCCAATCAGACAATCTTGCAGAAGATACCTCAGATTCATAGCTGGTTCAATGCACTACCAATTCTCTGCACTGCCCTTTGGCTTATCTACTACACCCAGGGTCTTCACAAAATGCCTGGCACCAATAATTGCATTTTGCAGACAAAGAGGAATTCAAATATATCCTTACTTAGACGACTGCCTTATTCAAGCAGAGAACAAGGACATTCTACTAAAGCATCTGGCGTTTGTAAAAAGATTACTAATTTGCCTAGGGTACACAGTAAACAAAAATAAATAAAACTAGTACCCTCTCGAGATAATATTCCTGGGTGCAAGCTTAAATACAACTGCCCAGATGGCTTATCTCACGCCAGACAAACAAAGGCAACGGTCTTCTTACTTCAAAATGTTGGCAACAAAGACCCAGTTATCTACAAGAAAAATTCTGCAGGCTTTGGGCTTCATGGCATCTTGCATCGTGCTAATTCCATATGCCAGACTGCATATGAGGAAACTACAATGGTATCTAAAATGTGTTTGAACTCAACATTGCCACAGCCTGGAAACATTAATTACCCTCATTCCCTGCCTGCAACAGGAGTTTCTATGGTGGGCACAGGCCTGTCACCACAACAAGGGACAGCCATTCACTTTACCCACAGCCAGGCAGACACTAACAACGGATGCATCAGATTATGCCTGGGGGGCCCACATGGCAGAAAAATGTATTCAGGGCACATGGCCCGCAAGCCAGATGCATCTTCATATCAATCAAAAAGAGATGCTAGCTGTTCAAAATGCCCTGACAGCTTCCAAGGGTCTACTTCATCCAGGACAACTACTGATAAAGACGGACAATACTACAGTCATGTGGTACATAAACAAGCAGGGAGGCACACATTCCTACCCCCTCTGCAGACAAGCCATGACTTTGTGGGACACAGCATTGACTTATCAAGTTCACCTGCAAGCACAATTCCTGCCAGGAAAGATAAATACTCTGGCAGACAAACTAAGCAAAAACCTCATGGATCCCCACAAGTGGAAACTGGATCCACAAGTCTTCAGCATGATAACAAGGAAATGGGAATTCCCAGACATAGATCTGTTTGCCTCCCCTCACAACTGCCAACTACAGAGATTCTGCACAAGGACTTATTACAAACAAGCATGGGAAGTGGATGCCTTATCCTTCAGCTGGAAAAAACTAAAAGTATATGCCTTTCCTCCACTGCCTCTCCTCCCCAAAGGTACTCCTAAAGATCAGACAAGAGAAGCCAAAAATGATACTGACCGCGCCAGCACTGGTACCCAATCCTAAAGAACTTGTCTCAAGGTCCAGCCTGGACATTGCCTTAAATTCCTCACTTACTGACCCAACAAAACAATCAGATCCTGCACAGCCAACTCAGAACCTTAAATCTGGCAGCATGGCGGATAATGTAGCCATTCAGAACACTCATAGGTTCATAGGTATATACTAGGCTATCTGCCCTAGGGCATTTATAAGCCTAGCCAGAGTGTGTTTGGCTTTCGCCACCCATTTTAAATTAATTTTGCTATGCCCTTTTTCGAGGTTAGTATACTGTGCCTCAGTCTAACAGTGACACAGAAGTGATACCCGGGGTAAACCTACGATCTCCCATCCACTCATCAAGATTCCTCTTGAAGAGAGTCAATGACGGACTCTGTCTAACCTGGACTGAGATTTTATTCCAGAGTGAAGGGAGTCTCTGGGTTATGAATCTGTCCCTCCAGCATGTCCTATTTATTTCAGTGCTGAGGTTCAAGTCTCTCGAGCGCGTAGCTCGATGGGATTTGGATTTTCTGAGGTGCAGCATGCCCATTAATTCCGGGTTGGACATGGCTTCATACGTCAGGCACAGATCGCCTCTGAGCAGGTGGTGTGCCACTGAGTAGAGCTGGAGTTTCTTTAACCAGGCAGCATATGGCATCTGTTTGAGCCCTTTGATCCTCTTGGTGAGGTACTTTTGGGGTCTTTCCAGTTGCTGCAGGTGTCTGGTAAGGTACAACCCAAAAGGGGCATTGTACTCAATTATGGGCCTGATGAGGGATGAGTAAAGAGGCACGATGACCTCCCCTGATCTAGATGTGAATCCCTTCATGATTAGGTGGGCTATATAAAATGTTTTTCTAACCACTTTGGCCACGTAGTTGTCCCTAATTACTTCTGTACTTAATGGATTTCCACCTATGTGGTAATTTGTGGGCACTTTGTTTTTGCCAAAGGGGATGACTATACACTTTTTGGTATTTAGCTTGAGGCCATGGCTCTGGCACCAGTTGTCTGTTTCTATGAGGCCCTTTTGGAGGATGTTTGTGTCGGCTGGATAGTCGATTATGGTGCCCAGTTTGCAGTCATCTGTGAACTTGGTCAGCCACAGTCCTTCCGTGTTGGCCTGTACCTCCGAGAAATATATACCGAACAAGAGAGGTCCCAGGACTGAGCCTTGTGGGACGCCACTTGTAACTGGTTTGGAGTCTGACATGGCTCCAGCAATTCTAACCATGTGGGTTCTGTCCTAGAGCTAGTTTGCAACCCATCTAGTGACATAGGGGTTTATATTTAAGCTGGTGAGCTTATCTATAATGCCCGAGTGGGGTATTGTATTGAAGGCTTTTGCGAGGTCCAGGTAGGCTGTGTGGACCACCTTCCCCTCGTCAATGGCCTTGGTGACTGTTTAAAAAAATCAACCACGTTTAAGAGGCAGGATCTGTCCTTAAAGCCGAACTGGGTAGGATCCAGTGTCTGTAGGTCCCCAATATCTTTATTTAGGAGGTCCATGATGATCCTTTCCATAGCTTTGCAGACACACCCCACTCTTTGGGTACATATCCTGTAGTAAGGCTGAGATTGAACAGTAGTTTTATGTTTGGGTTTAGCTCTTCTTGGAGTTCATGTAGGATGCAGCCTGGGACACCATCTGGTCCCATTGATGCTGTGTTTTTTGCTTTGGAGAAGGCGGCTCTTACCTGAGCATCTGAGATGTCGGGGGGGCAGCACTCTGCTGGGATAGATATTTTCCCTTTTGGTGGGGAGGGGGGGGGTTTGCGCTGAACCTGTCAGCTAGGATGTTGGCAATGTCTGTGCCCAAAGCTGTGATGGATGTTATTTTGAAGGCCAGGAGGCCCAGTACCAGAAAATCTTATGCAGAAAAATGGAAGAGATTCTGTGCTTGGAACCAGGCACAAGGAATTGACACGTTTGTTGCAAACATTCCTCAGATTTTACAATACTTAACTGAGATGTTGGACAGAGGCCTATCCTTTTCATCAATTAAGATCCATGCCTCTTCCATTTCAACCCATTACAATACGGAACCACCTATCTTTTCTCATTCTTTAATAAGGCAGTACCTCAGAGGGGCCAAAAACATAAGACCTCCAAGGAGAGCACCAATACCTGCATGGGACCTCAATTATGTCTTGGAAAAACTCACACTGCCTCCTTTTGAGCCAGCCAATACAGCTGATATAAAATTCTTATCCTGGAAAACAACTCTGCTCCTAGCAATAACCTCTGCAAGATGAGTCTTGGAGTTACAGGCACTCATGGCTGTAGAACCTTTTATCATTTTCCATCCAGACAGGGTTTCTCGGAGGACAAACCCGACATTTATGCCTAAGGTGGTGTCCAGTGTGGCCCTTAACAAAACCATTCACTTCCCTACCTTTTATCCAAACCCACAGAAGGGTTAGAGTGAGAGACTTCTGCATTCTTTGGACATGCACAGACAGCTGCACTTCTACTTGGACAGAACTAAAGCTTT
>NC_056743.1:5790021-5822521 GCF_019279795.1 Protopterus annectens | reverse complement strand
TGTTATGGCTAGGCTTGTATAAGCCCTAGGGCCGATAGCCTAGTAACAACCTATGAACCTATAGTTAAAAGACTGCTATCAGAAGGAAGAAGCCCTTGGATTATTTTAGCTGTTGCCAAACAAACTTTGTGTCTGTGTGATAAGGGGCAAGTGTGTGCGCATCTGTGTGATAAGGGCAAGTCTGTGCACATTTGTGTGATAAAGGGCACTCTGCCAGTATCTGCTGAATTTTACAAAACCACTTTTATCTCTAAAGCTGTCCCAGCACAATCTGGTAGTTAGATGTAACTTTAAATACACTATACTGGTATGTTCTTCATATGCTGAATTGATAAAGTCTGTTTTGTGATTAATGATTTAGTACTGAATTGTCACTTAACTCCATTAGGTACTGGTGTGCCTTTGCTGGGTATTTTTTTTCCTGTGGTTGTGGAACTGTGTAGTTATAAAGACATGAAGAATTTGATTGCTCCCCGGTGGTGTGGGCATGGTTGCTTAACCCTCCCCTCAAAACCATAACACCTTTAGTTTTGCAGCCATGTTTGGATGGATTTGGATCAGGGTGATTGCAGTTTATAGGTCTCCTTTTTGCTGGGATTTATGTAAGACCCCTAAAGTGGGAAGGATGAAAGCTTAAAAATAAAACATCCTTTAGGAAAGGTCTGAGGTGGAAGATTGTGTATGTGGTTATGCTAATAAGAACTGGAAATTCCTGTGTTAACACTAATATACAGTAGATAGTTTATTGGACTGTGCTGTAGAAGCTGAATCTGTGGACAGGTTTACTGGGCTGTGTAAAGTAGGGCTCACTAGTGTTGGATTAAAGTACTTTAATAATGTTGTAGGTGGAAAACTGTTCAATGGGTGCATTTCATGTACAACTTGAATGGAGCGGCTTGATGTGTAAGATCTGTATAGGCATGTGTTTCTGTTTCTGATGTCTGCACAGCCAAAGTACACAATTACTCATGCATTCCTTGGACGAAAGCCTGGGGTCATTCTTGGTGTTGCCAAACAAACTTGTGGTTATGTGTGTGAAAGGGTGAGTGTGTGAGTTGAGTGAGTGTGGTGGGTGAGTTGAGTGAGTGTGGTGGGTGAGTTGAGTGAGTGTGGTGGGTGGAGAGCGAGTGTAGGTGGGTGGAGAGCGAGTGTAGGTGGGTGGAGAGCGAGTGTAGGTGGGTGGTGAGCGAGTGTAGTGAGTGTAGGTGGGTGGTGAGCGAGTGTAGTGAGTGTAGGTGGGTGGTGAGTGAGTGAGTGAGGGTGGTGAGTGAGGGTGGTGGGTGAGCAGTTGAGTGTGGGTGAGCGGTTGAGTGTGGGTGGGTGATTTGAATGTGGGTGGGTGAGTTGAATGTTGGTGAATGAGTGAGGGTGGGTGAGTGAGTGAGGGTGGGTGAGTGAGTGAGGGTGGGTGAGTGAGTGAAGTGTGGTGGGTGAGTGAAGTGTGGTGGGTGAGTGTGGATGAGTGAGTGTGGGTGGATGAGTGAGTGTGGGTGGATGAGTGAGTGTGGTTGGTGAGTGGGTGTGGTGGGTGAGTGAGTTTAGTGAGGGTGGTGAGTGAGTGTGGGTGACTGAATGTGGGTAAGTGAGGTGTGGTGGATGACGGTGAGTGTGTTGAGTGAGTGTGGGTGAACATGAGTGAGTGTGGGTGAACATGAGTGAGTGTGGGTGAACATGAGTGAGTGTGGGTGAACATGAGTGAGTGAGTGAGTGAGTGAGTGAGTGAGTGAGTGAGTGAGTGTGGTGAGTGAGTGAGTGAGTCTCATTTTTGGATGTAATTTCTAAATTTTGTAAACTTTGTTTTTGTATTGTCATATTGCTTTACATTGCCCTACCGATATGTGACAAAATACAGGCAGAAGCACAGTAACAGCTGCAAAAACTGCATAAATTTGCAATAACCATGCGTTTACATTAATTGCATGTTTTTACATAAGAAGCAGATGTCTGTCACAATTAATCGACAACACTACATCAGATTACAAGTAGTATGCAATACCATAATTTTTTAAATTATGTCTTAAAAAAGCATGTTGGTGCTGTCATGCATGTCTGTAAAATATTTCATGTTTATAGTGTGTCATTTGTTAGCTATTTAATCAAACGGGAAGGAAAAATAAGTGATAGTTTGATGCTTTGCAAAACGGTGATTATTCCCAGTGCTATGTAGCTTGGTTCTAAATTTGACAGGAGGAGTGCAACAAAAAAAAAAAAAAAAAGTGTCCCACTGTAAGGAGGGAAAGGCTGACAAGAAAACAGTACATTACTCTAGTCACCTGCTGTGAGCTGTCAATCACATGCAGATAATGGGTCAAATTACCCTTAGATCTTTGACAGCTAGGGAAGGTAGGTGTGAAGTGGGAGGGGAGATGCCTTGAAGAACTAGATTTCAGCCTTCACAAAAGAAAGCAAGTTAGCATTTCTAAGAAACAAAAACAATGAAATGCACTTTTCAGTTCTGTTCTGTAGCATTTCCACTGCTTGTGTTTGAAGTAGTCATTGAAAAAGGATGACATTTTAACCAAGAGTAGGGGACTTTAAGACAGCAGTGAATGCCTGTTAAGTCAATGAAGTGACAGCAGCTTAAAGGAAAATGTGGCAGATCTGATGCAATTTTTGGAGACAAACAATGCATTCTGGGATACTTAGAGGCAGAGTAAACAGTCTGAATTATTTCAAAATGCCAGCCTCCATGTGGTCAGAGTCAGAAATTGCATATAAAAATATCTAAAAAGCTCTAAATAGTCCCAGAGTGCTGTTAAAATGTAGGAAACACCAAACCATGATGAAATAAATATGTTTGAGTCTGAGGGTGCGGTTGTCCTTTAATGTACCATACCACTGTAATACTGTCTGAGGGGAAGACTACCACACCTGAAATACTAAGAGACTAAAGAGGACTGCCTCTCGACAAAATCAATGTCAATAGTAGCCTCTGTTTATGGACAGATATCTTGCACAGTTGATACTGCAAATGATCCTCACTCCTAGAACAGAAGCATCGGTGGTGACTGTCATCATTGGGGTGGTAATTCAGAATGGAACGGCTTATAACAGCCTGGGTAAATGCAGGATTTTTTCAAACAACTCTACTAAATTCTTACACTATACACAATGACATAGGTACACATACAACAAATGACAGCAAACATTTTTCACTTACATGCATGATGTGTGTGTATAATACATTATATATATATATATATATATATATAGATATATAGATATATATATTGATATATATATATATATATATACACATATATATAATATATGTATATATATATATATATATATGAGAGAGAGGGAGATAATATATACATACATATATATATATATATTTTTTTTTGAAACATTCCATCATCATAAAACTTGCTCAATTCCTGCCTTCCTTTAAACCTCTGTTCTCCTCCTCCTACTCTGGAAATTTTGACACAGGACAGTGGACCACTGAACTCAAAGTGCAAATGTAAAACTCTAATCTGGCAAACAGCTCCATGGGAACTAGAGCTGTCATTAAACGCAAGCTTTTGAGACAGAGGTGAGCAGCTGCTGCCCGAGAAAGATTCCACACTAACTGGCTGCAGTCTGAATAAGGTAAAGTCACCAGTAAGGGAGACTGCAAAGGAGACTTCTCAGGGTTCATTGCCATTCTTAAGGAGAGGAACAGGTGAAGAAGAGAACCCAGGGAAAGGAAAAGGTTAGGTAGACAGCCAGCGAACAGCATCCAGTTGTCTAAGTAGGAGAAAATTCTAGCCCTCCCTGCAATTTCTGTCATGCTGCTACAAAAATACACTGACAATCACCACAGGGATGTAGAGACCAAATAGGCAAGACCCAAACTGAAACTGACTGGCTGCTACACTGAAGTGAAGACACCTTGTACATTACTTGGCTATCTTTATCTGGTTGTAGGTATCTCAGAGTCACAAAGAGTACAGGAATTCTCCTTCAAATAAACAAGGAAGGCTGGACCACACTGTGACCATCCAAAAGACTTCTTTGGGGACAAAGTTATTTGGACTAGTCAAGTCTAGACTGTGCCAAAGGTGGTTTTCTTTGGCATTTATAAAAAAAAAGTACAATTGTGTCCCACTTATCATAACTGTAAATGTTCAATTAGATCAACGTTGCAGTACTAATCCTTGGGACATCCTACCGTGCAGAAGCCTGTGACCGTCAGATTTCCAGACTTTTAGCAGCTTCCCACATTTTTACTATTAACATCTGGATGCTTGGGTATAAGAAAGGCAACTGTTGAGGTTGTTGTCAGGTCTTTCTAAGCTGGGAAAATATTCTGATGGCTGAGAACAGCAAAGCCTCCCCAACTTTCTAGTGTTGGTAGTGATTGCAGAAGGGAAGAAACAAAGGGAGAAGGAATGGGATGAGCCAAACAACTAAGCAGAAGCAGCAGGGGATGAGGTCCCTACATAGATGAGAATGTGTACTGCAACACTGATCTACTCAAACAGTCTAAATTATGGTAACTGGGATACAACTCTAGGTTCTTCATAGTCAATGCTGCAGTACTAGCCCTTGGGAAAACTCTCAAAGCTGCTCTGAGGATAGAGGAGGTGAAGTATTGTTATCAAAACATTATTTTGTAGGATAGCAAAGGCAAACCCTGCCCTGTCACTGGATGCCTGACCTACGTTGCAAAGTTATGTGAATGTGTTAACAGAAGTCCAGGTGACTGCTACTAGGACTGAGTGGGGACTTTGAGGTAGGCAGTGTTAGTTGCCCCATGTCTGACAGAGCAGGCTCTAATGTTGCTAGCTACAGTCTTTCCATGGTGTGTGTAGCACAATCTGGTGTAGTCTGCAACACATTTAGAGAGGTCTGCTTTCAGACAGGTCTGCCCAGCTTTCCCTGTGTGAAGGATACCAACAGCTGGTCTGTCTTGTCCCCAGTCTTTGTTCTGTCAGGTAGTACCTCATCTGTTTGTGGACATCCAGTGAATGTAGGATTCTTTCCACTTTGTTCTATGGATTTGGAAGGAAAACTGACAGTTGTATAGGCTGGTTAAGGCTGAGTTCAGAAACTATATTTAGCATAAATGGTTAGTTCTGAGGATTATCCTGTCTTTGTGGAAGGCAGTGAAGGGTTCCACACTCATGACAGCCTGCAGTTCAGAGACTCTTCTGGCTGAAGCAACAGTTATAAGAAAGGTAGTCTTCCATGCCAGCATCTTACAGGAAGTTGAGGCAGCTGGTGCAAAGGACAGTAGGATTAGCATTTCCACACCACAACCAGTCCCACACAAGGATAGGGTCTCTCCTGGTTGTTCTTGGGTACATCACCCCTCTCAGAAACAGTTTCATGAGTGGGTCAGAGAAAAGCACGTACCACATGACCGATTGTCCATCCAAATATGCAGTTTCCTGGAATAAACTGCTGTCAGAAACCTTTCCTGGCCAGAATAACTGCAAGCATTTCCTTCAGACTGATATGCAATTGTCTCCGTTTTGGGGACCAAATGCCGTGAACTCTCACTGGACCTAGGAGGGCTCCCCAACATATGTCTGAGCGGTCTGTGTTGATGGACTTTACTGCCTTCTTTTGTATGGTGTCCTTCTACCATATTAGCTCCTTCTTGAGGCATGGAAGCAAGGGAAGAAGGGTTCCTAGAGAAAGAGTGTTGTTCCCAGACATTTTTGGGAAATCACTGAATCTTCCTCATGTGGAGTTTTGTTAAAGGGACCATTAGGATACATGAAGCCATGCACCCTATGACCTTTAAGAACTCTGGCTGAGATAAGTTGTTTGGTAATCAAGAAATTCAAGTACTCTGTGAGGAAGACTATCTTGTCCTAGGGAGGAAAGCCTTCTGTTGGAAGGAGTCTATCATGGTCACTAGAAAACAGTTTTCCAGGAAAGAAACTTAATATCATAGGTGGCTGCAGGTTCAAAGGGCAGTTGCACAACTGAGCGTAGCACCCTAAATCAAGGTCCCATGAGGGTGAAGGATCCCTGTGAAGTGGTTTTTAACAAGGCCCCTTTTAAGGCGGCTTTGAAATGTTTGTGAGAAATTAATGACAAGTTATCCTCTCCAACATGGAAAACAGAAATTGCTGCTAAATAAACTTTAATTGTAGAGGCACACGCTCAGTCATTAAAAAGCTTAGCCAGAAAAAAAAAGACAAAGTGAACAGAAACTGTAATAAACTGTTGTGCCCAAATTACAAACCTCTTTCATCTACTTTTGTACAGTTTCTGGGTAGATACTTTATGAGAAAGCAACAAAATATGTTTGATTGGAGAGGAGAACATAGGTTGTCTGGCAATTAACGGGAACTGGAGAAACCAGTCATCTTGAGATTGTGGAGGTTTGGATGAATCATCCATGTCGGCTGCGGCAGTAGCTCTGGAAAGCTTTTCAGAATCCAGGGCTTCTTATGAAAGTGATGCCAGAGAAAGGGAAACCAAATTTGATTAGGCCAGAATGGGGCAATGAGGATTAGTGTTCTCTTCAACCTGCTCGCTTTCTGAATGAACTTTGAGATCAATGGGTAGGGAGGAAGACAAAGTAGACCGGGGGACCAATCGTGAGTGACAGCATCCTCAGATACTCCCCCTTTGGGGGGAAATCAGGGCAAAATAGTTGCTGTATTTGTTTAAGGGGTAAAGCAAAAAGGTCGCAGCAAGGCTGGCTCCATCTGCGGAAAATGTCCTCCGCTGCCCTTTGGTTGAGAAACCACTTGTGAGAATATGAGAAAGAATCTGCTCAACTTGTCCGCAATCACAATGGACTTCCCCAGAATGTGCGTTTCTATGAGAAAGCAGTTGAAGATCACCCATTGCCACACTCGGAGGGCTTCTTGACAGAGGATACGATCTAGTTCCCCCTTGCTTGTTTGTGTACCAGACTACCGACATGTCTGAATGAACTGGAACTGTCCTTAGAGGGAGGGTACCTTGGAATACTTGCAACACGAGGGGCACCGCTCTCATCTCCTGGACACTGATGTGTAGGTTTGCCTAGTCTGCTGATCAGGTTGCTTGGGCAGCTCTTCCCAGATAATGCCCTCCCCACCCCATCTGGGAAGCATCTGTCGTCACTGTGACCTTTGACTGTGAGGGAACAAAGGGTCAGCCTTGCAGCAATTGGGTCTGACTGCATCCACTATAAGAGGTATCATCTGCATATGCTGGTTATCAGAATCTGGTGGGACACGGAATGATGAAGAATTGGCCACTGGGCAGCTAGAAGCCACTGTAGAATCCTCGTATGGAATCTTGCTAAGAGGACTAGAACTAATGCCACAGCCACTGACCCTAACGTCTGAAGAACATGACATACAGCTGCCTTCCGATTTCAAAATAACCTTTTTGTCTTCTGATCATTAATACTTTCAAACCTGGAAGTCTTGCAATCATATGAGTAGTGTCCAAGACCACTCCAATGAGCTCAAAGGTCTGTAGTGGTTCCAGGTGTGATTGCCAGTAGTTTACTGTGATAACCAATTGTGCACAAATCTGAAGAATGGAGTCCCGTGCATTTAACAGTAGATGCCTGTTAGAGGCAGAAATCAGCCAGTCTAAAGAAGGAAACACCTGTAATCCTTGTCATCTTAGGTGAGCCGCAACCACTGCCAAACATTTGGTGAACATCCTGGGGGCTGTGGTGAAACCAAAGGGCAGTGCTCTGAACTGGAAAGGACTGGCTCCCAACTAGGAGCATAGGTATTGTCTGAAGCGTCTATCTTTATGTGGTAGTATGCGTACTGAAGATCCACTGAGCACACCCAAACATCCTTCTCCAAGAAGGGAAGTATGGACTGAATTGTGACCATTTGGAACTTGCTATGAACGGACTTGTTTGGCCTGCTGAGATCCAGAATCAGTCTCCAGTCCATTGTTTTCTTTGGAACTAAAAAGAATCTTGAGTAAGTTCTGAATCCTCTCTGGTCTGGGGGGACCTTTTGGATGACTTTTTTTTTAAACAGTTTTTTAATTTGCGAAACTGCTTGATCCCTTTGACTGGGTGGAACATCTGATTTTCTTGTTGGGAGGAGGCTGTTGAAAGAAGGGAATTTGGCACCCCCTGGATATTATCCTCTGCACCCACGTATCAGAAGTTATTGTTTGCCAAGCTCTGCAGTGCAGGGAGAGAATGCCCGATTGCCTCCAGAGGTGGACAATCTGGCCTCCTTTCAGGAGCATTGAAAGTGTTTCCCGAAAAAGGTTCTCGGAAGCCCTGGTTCTGCTGGCCTCCTCTGCTGCAAAGGTGGTGTCTTCCATTAACTACTGTTCCCCCCTCAGGCTCGGAGGGAAAAATCTCCATGTGTGTCCTGGTAAGAACTCAGATTTTTTGAACCACATCTTCCCACTTCCTCTCTGACCTTTACAGTAGGATCTCTGGGAAGCGGAAAAACATATTCCCATGGCAGACAGTCTTAACCTTTCCAAGTGTGAGAAGGAAGGTATCTAACTTTTTTTTCCAAAAGAGAGGACGCATCAAACAGAGCACTGACAAAGGAAGACTTGAAGGGCTCTGCAAAGTCATACGGGCACATTCAGGCATGCTTCTCATAGCGATGCTGGAACCCGGCACACTACTCGTCCCTTCGGCTGTGTGTGCAATAAGCTGCATGGAAGAGTTGACTATAGTGTGTAGGGTCACTAGCTGGGAAGATGCAGTCTGACGAACCCCCTCGGCTACTGTGCCTTCCAGGCGATCATACAGCTCTTTAATAAGATCCCTTTGTAACCTTGTAAAATGGGAAAGATCACGAGTAAGAAAATAATAAATTAAGCGTCCACCACGGCCGCTATCATGCACGACTTTATTGCAGAGAAAAGGGATAAGCGCTTTCACACATAGTTGTGCTTAATCAGATCCATTGTCTATCCATCGTCCTTGAATCTTTATTAGAAGAGTGGATATTAGAACTCTCCTCAGAGAGTTCCTTTGTGGTTGCTGCCGCCACGACCATGGCATCTACTACAACACCCTTAGTCTAGAAGGCTTTATCTGAAGGAGCTGTAATTAACTTGTTTCGTCTCCGAGGAACAGGCTCGACAGAATTTGGGGTCTCCTACACCCCCCCAAGAGATCAAGCCTACGATTTCATCGGTGGGTGGAGTGATCCAGGAGGAGGATGGGAGAGAACCAAAAGCTGCCCGGTACACAGACTCCTCAGGCAAAGGACTACTGGACTGCCAACCGCCTCCTCAGTGGGAGGCCCTGGGTAGGTACCTGAAGAGACAGGGGAACCCCACTGGGTATCCTGCTGCTTGAGGTCTCGCAGTCCCAGTGGAGTGTCATGGTAAAAAGCTGTACACAGGGATTCCTGACAGGACTAAGGATCTGAAGGGGGAGATACCCTTTTATTTGCAGTGGCAGCTACCCTTTTAGTTGCAGTGGCAGCTATCTCCCTCTCCAAAGCCCCAAAGACTGACTGCTCCTGAGTGACAGCGTGCTCTAGCCCCAAGACATGCTTGTGAGAAGAAGCCTCTTCCAACCCAGAAGAGGGCTCACCCTGGGTAGAAGCTGGAGCTGAGCTCACCTGCACAGAAGCCCTGAAATACACTGACTGCTCAGACAACCTGGGAGTCAAATGCTCTTGAAGACTGAGGGTCACTACAGTTCCAGGAGCTCTCTGAATCAGAGAACGTGGAAGAGCACAGAACCAAGGCCTGATCCAAAGATGATGTTCTCAGATCTGACCTAAAGGGTACCGGGCACATCCCATCTGAGGCCACCATAACGTGTCGAAGTCTGATGAGGATCCACATGGACAGTTTTTGAAGCCCCAGAGCCAAGTGAGTCAGGGCCAAGGGTGAATTAGTTATGCCCTGCACCCACAGAATCTTCAGCACCAAATGCTCCACGTCGTCCTCAGTAAGCCTCCTAGCTTAACGATAAGAGGAGCCAGAAGGGGATCTCGGCCAGGATAGGATCATAAGTTGGAGAGTACCTGGTCCAAGGAAGAGTTGTAATGGGCTTAAAGGCACTCTTCTCTGGATCAGATACCAACGGATCCATCCCATCTTTAACAGATAACTCCCAGAGCTGAAGATACTGAATCCAACTTGGCAGCAGTCAGTGCTGAGGGCCCAGACAGAATTTTATCTGATAGTTCTGAAAATTTTGCCTTCGGCTCTCGGGTATCCGACTGAGCTAATGAAGGCCTCTTCTTGCCCTTATCACCTGCTTTTATGGACATGGAAGAAACAGGACTGGATTGATCAGACCGACTTAGAAGCCAATTTTACCAGGGAAGCAGAAATGGTCTCTTCAAAGGCAGAGGGAAGCATTCCCTTTTTAAACCAGTTTATTCATTCTTTCAACCATAAAGAATGACAAATAAAGCACTTCTCCTGTAAGTGTAGAGGCCCCTAAGCAATACACGCATAAGTCATGTGAATCACTAACTAGGATTTTATGCCTGCATTTAGACTATTTTTTAAAGCCAGCAGGCTTGTTGAGTTTGTCCAACATGACAAGAAGGTATGCACTGAAATGCGGAATAAGTTTTTTTTTTTTTTTTGAGGAGGAGGGTAAAACTACCAACAATATTAGCCAAGGCTACCTAAAATGTACGGGAAAACGTACTAAAAAGGATGGTTTTAGGGGAGAGAAAAAGGGAAAACAAGTAGCCTAATAAAAGGCAGTTACCAAGGAAATATGAAAATTATTTGAACAAGGGAAGAAACAGGTCAAAAGGAAGACACGGAAAACTGAGAGGGAATAAGAAAATGCTGCAATTTAAAGCAATATGACCTGATGCTCCAAGAGCTCTAAGGACAGACCACATCTTTCGCAGAGTGACAAACGAAATCTGAAAGAACAGGGAGAGATGCATTGTGGGTAAGGGGAAGTGTCCAAGAGCTTCTTTGATTGCCACAAGCTTAGTAACGTCCGAGTCGGATCCAATGGTCAGATCCGTAACCCATTTGTGAGGAGACGAAAAAATTGACAATATCAGATCACATTTTTCTAACTCTCAATTAGTGCCCCTTCACACAAGAAAATCAATCCGTGAATCTGCCATCAAATCATACATTTGAAAAAAGTTTACAGACTGAATAGTTTCCCATTGTGCTAGAATAAGGTTTGCTGGAAGCAAACTGGACATAAACTTTGACTCCACTGGAGCCCTTTCTTCATTTTGAGAAGGGTGTTTCCCAACGAGAAACCCTCTGGAGGTGAAGCAAAGGACAAGGTGTTCTCATAGGTTCATAGGTTCATACTAGGCTATCTGCCCAAGGGCATTTATAAGCCTAGCCCATAGTTATGTGGCTTTCGCCACCCCTTTAGTTTGAATAAAAACTATGCCTATCATTTTGCTGTGCCTCTGTCAAGCAGTGACACTGAAGTAATCCCTGGGGTATATCTGCAATCTCCCATCCATTGGTCAAGATTCCTCTTGAACAAGGCCAGAGAGGTGCTCTGCCTCACATGTACCGGGATTTTGTTCCACAGCATAGGGAGTCTCTGGGTGATGAATCTGTCCCTCCAGCACGTTCTATTTATAACCATGTCAAGGTTTAAGTCTCCCGCCCTTGTGGTTCTGAGGGATCTAGATTTTTTGAGGTGAAGCATATTCATCAAATCTGGGTTTGACATGGCCTTATATGTCAGGCACAGGTCACCTCTGAGCAAGCGGTATGAGACTGAATAGAGCTGGAGTTCTTTCAGTCGGGCAGCATAAGACATATTTTGAGACCCTTTATCCTTTTGGTGAGGAACTTTTGGGGCCTTTCAAGCTGCAGCAGGTGTCTGGTCAGATACATTCCGAACGGGGCATTGTACTCAATCATAGGTCCAATGAGTGATGAGTACAGGGGGACGATGACCTCCCTTGATCTAGATGTGAATCCCTTCATGATCAGGTGGGCGATATAGAAGGTTTTCCTAACTACTTTAGCAACATGAGTGTCAAATGAAAGGCTACTGTCAACCTGGGTCCCCAGATCCCTGATGACTTTTTCTGTGCTCAGTGGATTGCCACCTATATGGTAGCTAGGGGTAACCTTGTTTTTCCCGAAGGGTATGACTATACATTTTTTGGCGTTTAACTTCAGGCCATGGCTCTGGCACCAGTTATCCGTTTCTGTGAGGCCCTTCTGGAGGATATCTGTGTCAGATGTGTTTTCGACTATGGCGCGCAGTTTGCAGTCATCTGCAAACTTTGTCAGCCATAACCCTCCTGTGTTTGCTTGTACTTCAGAAAAGTAGATGCCGAACAAGAGTGGACCCAGGACTGAGCCCTGTGGGACACCACTTGTGACCGGCTTTGAGTCTGACATGGCTCCAGCAACTCTGACCCTGTGGGTTCTGTCACTTAGCCAGTTTGCAACCCATCTTGTGATGTATGGGTTTACATTCAAGCTGATGAGTTTTTCGATGATACCCGAGTGGGGTATTGTGTCGAAGGCCTTTGCCAGGTCGAGGTAGGCTGTATGGACTGCCTTTCCCTCATCAATGGCCTTGGTGACTGTCTCGAAAAAGTCAACCAAGTTTAAGAGGCAGGATCTGCCTTTGACAAAGCCAAACTGGGTTGGATCCAAAGTCTGCAAGTTCCCTATGTCTTTATTTATGAGTTCCATTATGATCCTCTCCATGGCTTTGCAGATAAGGCTTGTCAAGCTAATGGGGCGGTAATTTCCAGGGTCTGTGGAGGCACCGCCCTTATGAAGTGGGACCACAGTCGCCGTGCGCCACTCCTTGGGTACGTATCCTGAGGTGAGGCTAAGATTAAACAGCTGTCCTAACTGTGGGTTTAATTCCTCGTTGAGTTCGTGAAGCACACAGCCGGGGACACCATCCGGTCCCATGGATGCTGTGTTTTTTGCCTTAGTGAGGGCAGTTCTCACCTGGGCGTTGGAGATGCTTGGGGGGCTACAATCCTCTGGAATAGATATCTCTCCTTTTGGGGGGGGGGCGGGAGAAGTTTGCACTGAGTCAGCCAGTATGTTGGCAATGTGTGTAGGTTCAGTAATTTTCACATCATTTTGAACTAATTCTGAGCATATCTGGGAGTTTCCTCCTAGGTTTCTAACATAGCTAAAGAAGGCCTTATGATTGTCTTTAGAGTCCTTGGCGATTTTTCTCTCAAAATTTGCCTTGGATGATTTTATGAGAGCTCTTAGTTTTTTACTTATAATGATCAAAGGTGTCTTACCTTTCAAGGATTTTGCTCTATCTTGTAGTAGCTTCCTCCTTTTGTTGTAGAGCTTGTTTATGGCAGGGGTCCACCAGACTGGACGCTTGCCTTTGGTACAGAGAGTCTTAGTTTTGTTTGGGATTGCCTGATCCATGCAGTCCTGTAGGTGCTGGTAGAAGGCATTTGTAAGTGATTCAGCGGTTTGAGTAATGTTTACCACTGGCTCAGGGGCCTTAAAGGAGACCACACTAGTTTTTAGAAGTGTGAAATCGGCTTTTGAGAAGTTTTTCACTGTGGTCTTTTTTGTTTCAGGTGGGGGCGGGATGAGGACCTCCAGCGAGATTAGTTTATGATCTGATCTCACCAGTGAGGGGTATACTTCTGGTGTTGAACATTTTGATCCCATGTTCGTGATGATGAGATCAAGTATGTTTTCTCCTCTTGTGGGGATGGTGACTAGTGGGGATGGTGACTAGTTGTTCCATGGCATTTGAGTTTATGAACTCCAGGAATCTTTGGGTTAGAGTGTTCGGGCTTGAGTAGTGTTCCCAGTCTATATTAGGGTAGTTGAAGTCACCTAGTATGATGGTGTTTGGAGATACATTTATCCCCTCCAATGTTTTCAGGAAGGCCATGTGAGGTTCCTGAGTTTGAGAGGGTGGCCTGTAACATGCTACAATTTGCAGAGCAGTTTTGCCTATGGTTAATTGCACCTGGATGGTCTCCGATGCATCGTGCGTTGCCACCAACCTTGAGGTGTGGGTGTCCTTTATGAATATGGATACCCCCCCTCCTTTCTTGGTGTTGTCCGGATTTTGGGGCCGGAACTCATGATATGAGGTGAAACCTGTTAGTGCTGGGGTGCTCTCAGGAGCCTTGAACCAGGTTTCTGTCACAGCACAGACATCGATGTTCTCCATATTGAGAAGGGCCTCGAGTGCGTACATCTTGAGATTGAGACTTCTGGCATTGAGCAGCATTACCCTTAGTTTTTTTCCTTTTTGGTGTTCTAGGGTGGTAGGTTTAGAATTTGAGCCTTGCCTAAAAAGGCACTATGGGGTGGCAAGAGCCTTTGCTAATATCCGGAAGCCCAGGGTGACAGGTGCAAGCCGCCTTGCAAGCAGCGTGGCTTGTCCAGCATGTCATCCCAGGCAGACAGACATTGGATCCCCTTTGAATGACACCAGAATTTAAGCCAATTATTAAAGCTGATCATCTTATCACTGTATTGAGGCATCATTCTAGGTGAAGGTAGGATACTGCTCAAGGTCAGGGTCATACCTGCCTGGGCTACATAATCAGAGAGCTCCTCGATGTCCCTTTTCATGTAGTCCAAGGAGGTACGTCTCAGGTCGTTGACACCAGCGTGGACAATGACCGAGTCGTACTTGTACCTGCTGTTGAGAGACCTGAGTGCTTGCGTTATGTGGCGGATTCTAGCGCCCGACAGGCAGCTTACTGTGACCTTCTCTTTACTCAGTCTGGTGAGCGGGACGTCAGTGTGTCTGACTATGGAATCACCAATGACAAGTGTGATTGGCATTTTGTTTGGCCTTAAGGGCTGTGACTGTTTGACACTCTGACTGTGTGGTCTATGTGTTGCATGTGTTGGGTCGTGAGGTGGTAGTTGTTTGGGTGTCTGCTTTGGTGGCCTCTGCTGTTTTGGTAAATTTTTGATCAGAGCCTCCGAGTATGTCTTTGTGTGAGTATGTGTATGATTTGAAGTTGTGATGGTACCATGTGTGACTGGGTATGTATTGTGTGTGGTTACCTTCTCCTCCTGTCTGGTCTTGCCAGTCCTATGTTGAGAGAGCTCAGCCTCCAGTTTGGCCGTATAGTTGCACCTCTCGCATGTATTTGTGTTTTGTGGGAGAAGGAGAGGATTGTCTGTGTACATGAGGCAATTGTAACATTGCCTCAATATTCCCAGGTTCACCAGTTGAGCTGGAGAGGACACTAGCAACTGATCCCTCGACATACTAGAAGTAGTAGATAAAGAGACTTTCAAAGGACTCCGGGGGAAGTGGGTTTTAGGCTGGTGGGGTACTATCTATAATAAGAGTGCTTTATCAAGGTGCAAGTACTGTAGGAGTAAGTGCTAGGCTTTACAGATAGAGAATAGTCTACTTGGGAATCAAGTAGAGATGAACTTTTCAGTTATAGGATATGCTGGTTAGATCAGCAGTACAGCTCGAGGAAGGTAGTTCTAAGGGAAAATTGGAAGAGTGGAATTTAGATGGCCCAAATAGTTTAACCTTGTTTAACCGCTGCTCTTGTGTGCAACAGTGGTAACTCGCTAAATCGCGCTTACGCATTTAGCGTGTTTTATAGCAGGGGCTGAAGGGAGCTAGGAATTGGCCCAAACGACCAATGGACTACTAGTTTCTGGCTGAAACTTCACCAAATCGGACAAAAGGCTGCTCAGTGCTTCCCACTCCCACTGGTAAGCAAAGAAACTTCCCTCCTTCCTAATAAGGCAATGGATCAGTAACAGGAACTAAAAACAAAGCCCAGGGATCAGCAACTCTGAAACTGGACTACTCTAGTTCAGTAAGGCGGAAAACAAGAGATTTTTTGTTTTTTTACAGAGACAAGGAAAAAAAGAGACAGTAAATGCTATAAATGCTGTAAATCGGCTAGCGCACTTTAGTGTGTAGCCTACAGAAACAATTTGCAACAATTAGTAACTTAAAGTGCAATAAACAGTGTAAAATGCAGAAATCACTTAAAGTAGCAGTAAAACAGGTGAAATGCAGTCGCTAGCTTAATAACAGTGGGAAAGCCACAAAAAATACTTATATCTGGTAGAAAGTCACTCTTTTAGCTCTCTGCTGCTTGGATCACTCTGCAGGCCACCACGAGGATCTGTGCTGAGTTGGTACAAGCTGGAAAACGCACGTTTAGCGTGCTTTATAGCAGGGGGCTGAAAGGAGCTAGGAATTGGCCCAAAACGACCAATGGACTACTAGTTTCTGGCTGAAACTTCACCAAATCGGACAAAAAGGCCGCTCAGTGCTTCCCACTCCCACTGGTAAGCAAAGAAACTTCCCTCCTTCCTAATAAGGCAATGGATCAGTAACAGGAACTAAAAACAAAGCCCAGGGATCAGCAACTCTGAAACTGGACTACTCTAGTTCAGTAAGGCAGGAAAACAAGAGATTTTTTTTTTTTACAGAGACAAGGAAAAAAACAGACAGTAAAAGCTATAAAAACAATTCACATGCAGTGCAAGCTGGCACACTTGAGTATGTAGCAATATTAGTCCACACACAGTATGAAAAAAATGTAATTAAATTAAAAAGGACTAAAAGCAAGTGCAGAAAGGGTTTATTAGATAGAATGCGGTAAAGAGATGGGACTAGGGGAGTGTCCTAGATCAAATCTACAGTGGGGCGGGCACTGCAAAAGCCACCAAATTTAAACTACATCCAAGAACAGGGAGGGGGGTGGGGAAGACAGTTTCAACAGAGCTAGATCTGAGGAATCAGTCCAAGTTATAACAACCACAATAAAATGCAGGAAATATACTTAAATCAGCTTATGTCCAGTTGATGTATGCAGACAAATCTCAGTAGGAAGCAACTCTACAGTCAGATTAGTACACAGGCACAAAAAGGAACTGACCAGCACAAGCTCTGTGGTGCACTGGAGTGAGTGCTGCCCCATGGTATAGTACAGTATACCAGACATTAAAATAATACTACTGTCAGCTGTCCTTTAGCTTGCATTAGTTTTCCTTCATTTGCTTTTTTCATATTTTATTTAAAATCACATCATGATCATGTTTTATTATGTAGAAAGTAGTAGGTTGAAAGAAAGAGTGAAGGTTGGTACACATCTTTCATCCATATCTGTGTGCTACTTTAGGAGATGCACAGTATAGAGTTCAACTTAAAGGCTTGCAGACGATGGGCACTCCTCAGGTAGCAATCACAGTGCTGATACACCCATTTAACTTAAGTCTCAGATAGCAGAGCATGAGAAGATTCTGGACATCAAAGGGAGAATGGTGCTGGTGCAAAAACGGTTTAATTGAATAAGTACACTTGTCATGGAGTATTGATGACAGGAATTTAGGACTTTAATACACCTAATGAAAAGCAAGGGTTTGTTCACTTGAGTCATTTTTTTTGGGGGGGGGGGGTGAAATTATTTACTGGACAGATCCTCCTACGTGGTTAAGGCTTGTTGGGTCAACCAGCAAGGAAAACTGAAACAACTGTATACTTTAACATGCCAGACTCTTAGGACTTCCAACATGGATGCACACTGATCAAAAGCTTAATTTCAGCTCTCCCAGAATGAAAAAAAAAAAGACACCGAGACGTAAGGGCTAGTAACTCAAGTTAGTACACACTCTGGATGGCTGCAAAGAAGGAAGCTGGAGTCAAACTAAATCAGCTAGAAAAGGCAAAAAAAAAAAAAAAAAAAAAAAAAAGCACTGACTGGAAGAATCCTGCACCTGTTCAGCAAAAAGCAGTTAAAGCTCCAGCTTTAGTGCAAGTCATGGCTTGCAGTAATCTAGAGGAAAAATAAATCAAATGCACTCAGATGGCATTAAAATAAATGAAATATTGAAGGACTATATCAAGTCACAACAAAAGGCTGGATAAATATAATATTTAACTATTCAAATGAACTGATAAAACTGCAAGAATCAGAGGGTGAAATGAAGAAAAGGCTATTTAAGTATGAGACTGCTCAAGAGGATCCATTCAAAAAAAAAAAAATAAATAAATAAAAAACACAGTGACATAGGACAAAGCACAGAGAAAAACAGAGGCTTTCTGCTACACCAGAGAGAAACTGGAAGAAACAAGACAGTTTATTTTATGAGAGCACACACATGCTACTGGATGGACATTCCACAACAAGACTTGCTAACTGAAATGTCAATTCAAGTATGTGCTGCAAACCTAGCCAGGAGAAAAGAGCCAAATGCTGTATTAATAAGGATGCAATCATTACCAATAGAAAAAGCTGATCCAGACAAAAAAAAAGTGTTAGATAGTAGAGCGTTTGTGGAAAGTTATTCACTGTACAAGAGACATTAAAGTTATGTACTCACCATGACGATACATCCGTGTTGTCCTTTTAATTCTTCCTCAACATAAGGTACAGGATCCAACAAGGCCACATACACTAGATTTCGGATCCAACACTTGAGCTCCTCCCTGTACCCATACCACCCCACTCGGCCAACAATCTTTCAGATAGAGTTTGCTGCCTTAAAGATCCTAAGATAGTGCAAGAATAAGTAAAGAACAGCAGACATGGGGCTCAAACCTGGAACAAAATTTTTCACAATATCCACAAGGTCACTTAAAAAAATTAAAGGAAGGGGGAAGGAGTGTGGGGAGTTGAGAACTTAAGACAATGGACAGCATATATGCATAACTATGGTGAGTACATAACTAACATCTGATGTTGGCCTCTCCACTTTTCCTCAATGCTTGGGACAGAGTCCCCAGCTACATGAATCTTCAGTGGCCTCATGAAAGGATATTCCAGAGGACTGCTGAACCAAAGGCAGCCCTACTCCTAGACATCACAACCAGTTTGTAATGAGCAACAAAGGTATAAGCAGTAGCCCAAGTAGCTACTGTGCAAATGTCATTAATAGAAATTCTACACCAGAAGGCATCAGATGTTGTCATGCACCTAGCCGAATGCGCTTTAGGTGGCTTTGATAGCGAGAGGCCTTACTCCGAATAAACACAGGAAATCCAATCCATAATCAATTTAGCCAGAAAAACATTCAAAACTGGTGACCCCAGTCTGTTCTGTGAAAAGGAAACAAACAGTTGCTCTGATTTCCTGAAATATATTTTATCCTGTGTAGATAAAAAGTTAAATTGCCTATGTACATCTACAAGATACAACATGTACTCTCCCCTATTTGAAAAGTTTGGGAAGATGTCAGGCAAATGGATTGTTTGATTAATATTTGATTCAGTCGCTAATTTTGGTAAGAAAGGTGGATTAGTCTGTAAAGTAACTATCTTTGTGAAAAACAACATAAGGGGATTTGGTACACAGACTCTGAAGTTCACAGATTCTCCTTGCAGACATAACAGCTACTAGGAAAGCTGTTTTCTAAGACAAAAATTTAAAATCAGATTTGGCTGCAGGTTCAAAGGGTTGTTGGGTTAACCCTTGAACAACAAGGGCAACAGATCTTTCACTGGAAGTACGAGTAAGACAATGCCTCTTAGAAAGACCTTGCACAGTCTGGAAGTAGTCAAAAAGAAAGCTTTTTCTCCTTAGTAAAAATTAGATATACCTGTCAATTGTACTTGGATTGTAGAAACCCGGTACCCTCCTGAAAAAACAGAAGCTAAAAATTGCAGAACCAAAGATATAGGAGCAGTGAAATGGTCAATTTTCTTCTGAAGACCCAAGCTGAGAATATTTTCCATTTACTCTCATAAATTTCCTTGCAGATGCTTTCTGGGAGGACAGAAGCATTTGTTGGACTGGGGAGGAAAGCCTGGACTATCTAGCTATCAATGGAACTGGAGAAACCATGCAATTACTTTGAGGCCTGGGATGTTGGGATGACTCATTCCTAAGGGGTGTAAAAGAAAATCTGGACTTGGGTTTGGTATCAAAGGCAGATATCGAATAAGAGACCAAAGGAATGGGAACCACACTTAGCAAAACCAAAGAGGATAAATGAGAATAACCGTGCCCTTCAACCAAAGTGCTTTCTGTAAGAATTTTGGAATCAGAAGTTAGACGTAGGCAAGTATAAAGGAGACCAGAAGGTCAAGCATGGAATAGTGCATCTCTCGATAACTCCCCTTGAGGGGGGGATTAGAGCAAAGAACCTGCTAAACTTGTTGTGAGCAAATACAAAAAGACTGCAGCAAGGCTGGCTCCAATGATGGAAAATTTTCTCAGCCACTGACTGACTGACGGACCATCCGTGAGGCACCAAAATGGACCTGCTGAGTTCATCTGCTAGAATGCTGGACTTTCCCAGTATGTGCATCACCACAAGAAAGCAACTGGAAAATATTGCCCACTGCCCACACATTCATTGCCTCCCCACAGATGGGTAAATATGGCATTCCCCCATTTGTTGATTTGTACCAAGAAAGTCTCTAGAGGGAGAACATCTTGAATGGCCTGCAGCACCAAAAGGACTCCTCATCTCTAGAACACAGATATGCAAATTGGTCTCTTGGGGGGACCATGTGCCTTGGATCATCCAACCTAAGTAATGCCCCCCAAGGCCCAAATGAGAGGTGTCAGTGGTTACCATGGCTATTGGAGGGGACAGAACAAATGGAAGGCCTATGTAAACTTCGTCTGATTGAATCCACCAACAAAGATGATCCTTGCATACTTCAGGAAATCTGACTGGGAAGGACAGAAGGTGATGTAGAATAGATCACTGAATAGTTCAATTCTTGTGGCCCGCCTCTGTATGCGTGTTCTCCAGTGGAATTTAAGTCATGGCCACTGACACTGAACCTAAACCTTAAGGACAAGTTTGGTTGGAGGAGAAGGGTGAAGAACAATCTCATGTACCTGAAAACTTGACTGTGTCTACATGCTGCACAGGAAGGGAGGCTATCTGATTTGGTGTTTAACTGGGTACCTATTAACTCCAGGCTCTGAACAGGTTGTATAGGAAATTTGGAGGTTATAGCTATAATGTCTACTCTGACAAAATTGAAGCAAAAAGTCCATGTAATACTCTGAGAGATGCCTGGTTGGGAAGTGAGGAGCCAGCAGACTCCAAGCATGAAGCCACTTAGAATCTTAACAGTTTCGGGTGAGCTACGACCACTGCCATACACTTGGTAAACACTATAGGGGCTGTGGCGAGAAAAAAGGGCAGGACTCCGAATAGACACTGACTGGCCCCCAGCCAAAACTGTAGAAAACTTCAGGATCATCTATTCATCTTGATGAGATAGTACACATACTGAAGATGAACTGAGCACATCCAATTATCCTTGCACAAAAAAAAAAAAAGGACAAAATGGACTGCACGAACAATCTGGAACTTTGACTTCATCACAAATTGGTTCAGTTTGCTTAGCACAAAAAGTGGTCTAAAAAAATACCTTGAGTAAGTTCTGAATGCTCACTAGTCTAGTGGGACCTTCTGGATAACTCATTTGTCTAATGGCTTTCGAATCACATGAGCTGTAGTTTCTCTGATTGGGTGGCACACTGGGAAGTTTTCTTTTGTTTGGTGGAATTTCGAAAAATGGTATGACATATCCTCTGGATATTATGTTTAGTACCCAAGAATCTTTCATTAGAAGCCAAGGCATCTGGATACAAAGACAAGCACCCCCCAACTGCCTCCAAAGGTAAGAAATCAGGAAACACTTGAGGAGTGCTGAACAAGTCTATCCAAAACAGAAACTTGGAAACCTTGGTTTTGCAGGTCTCCTCTCCCATGACGACAGAGTATTCCATTTGAATTCCCCTTCTGCCTCTGGAGTACTTTTCCCAATGTGAATTCTGGAAAAGTTGCTGGGACTTAAGAGAGCCACATTTTGCGGAAAAGAATCGTTGAGGGTAGAAAAGTGTATCCCTACTGCAGACAGGGTCTTTCCATTCTTTTCACTCTGGAAAAAAGTTTTTCTTTCACAGAAGAGTTGAGCAAGAAAGTTCAATCAAAAGGGGCACTGACGAAAAGAGACTTGTAAGGCTCTGCAAAGTCCATAACTGCATCCAGCCACATCTCTTAATGGCTATGCCTGAACTGGCTGGCCATGATGTACCCCCCGAGGCATGGAAAACTAGCCTTATGGACACAGCTGTGAACACCATCTCTTGTCTTTCACAGACATGAACCCTGAGAGGGAATTGGTCAAATCCCTTTACAACTCTTAAGTGCGCTAAACAATTCGGGGACCTCAATGCAAAGGTTGCTGAAGCAAACATGCTTCCCCACACCTGTCCAACCTCTCTGAACTCTGTTAGGGGGACGGACATAGGAACTCTGCTCTGCTAGTTCCTTCTTCGTTGTTGCCGGCACAACCACAGCATCAACAGGGACTCCTTTGCTCCAACATGGTCTGTCCTTCAGTGGTGCCAGAGTTTTGTCTGGGCTTCCGGAAACTGGTTCAACAGAGTCTAGTTCCTACCATGCTCGGTGAGGAGATTAAACTGATGAGCTCATCTGCCAAGGGAGTCACCAAAGATGTGAATGGTCGAAACCAGAAGTTTCCAGAAAAACTCACTCCTCCAGGAAAAGGGGCATCTGCAGATCACCCATATTCTTATTTAAAGATGTGTAAGATGTCTCCAAATTAGAAGACATCCGGTGGAGATCTGAGGGACCCTTCCTCTTTAAAGTCAGCATCCTCATTGAGAGATTCCATAGGGAAATCTGAGAAAATCTCCTTTTGCACATTCTTTTCTGGGGCACCTCTTAAGTGGAATGGTCTGGACAGATATTCGAAGAGAGGGGAAGTTCCTCAATGGAAACTGTATGCTAGATGGAACCGGCTGTCCCTGTGGAGTAGGCCTGATAGGCTCAGAGCTCGGATCAGAGGTGGGGAATAGATGTAGGACCCAAGGATGAAAGAGCAGTCAAATTCCTCTGTTGAAAGGAAGTCCTCTCCACAACCTCTAAGGCTGACAAACCATGAGAAGCCATGGCTGGCCACAGGCTCCGACCTTTCCCGGATCCATGCCTTGAAGGAGGAGTAAGATCCAAGCTGTGCAACACCTAGGCTCTGAAAGGCAAGGATGGCCACAATAACAAAGGAGTGGACCTCAACCCCCGAATCTGGCGCTGTCACTTTGGCTCCGGGACCCAACCCAATCCAAAGGAACTAGAGCGGAACTAGTCAGGGAGACTGTCAGAGTCAAAAAACTAGCTGTCTTCATATCAGACACAGCCACTCTTGGAGCTCCTGGATCCAAGTGCTCCTAAACCAAAAGATGGATCACAGAAGGAGATATCACAACATTTTAAGTGGGTAGGAGGCTTGTGGATTCAATGGGCGATACAGCCAGCATGAACCCAATCTGGATGTGAGCAGTGAGGAACTTCCTCCTCAACATATCCAGGTCTACTTCTGAAGGACTTGACGGACACAGTGGTGGATTGTGGCGTAGACTCTCTCCTCAGCTTCTGGAGAAATGAGAAATTGAGCAGAGGAGACGCTGGTAGCAGTGACCCTGGGTGAACAGGTTCACTGTAGACTTAGTCAATAAAATGATGGGATAAAACATTTTGGATCCGTATATCTTCTTTTAGGATCCAAAGAACTCTGATCAGACGTCTTTGATATTTTAATTGTGGCTCTGATGAAGCCAACAAAGTTTTAGGAAAATGCTCGAGAGATCTCTTACGAGACTCCTTGGTCTCCGATAAAGACTTAGCTGGTTTACTGGAGTTTTGAGACCCTGGGGGGGGGGGGGGCATCCCATTAAGGACCGACTTCTTGTGTCTATCAGACAATGCTCCGGAATTGAACCTCACACAAATGGGGAAGAGCTGCTCCTAGACAATAAATGCACTTCCTGTGGGCAAAAGAATCAGGGATTTTGCAACCACAGAAGCGACCTTTATGAATCCAGTTGTTTTTTTGGCCATAGTGGGAAGAAATAATAGAAATTATGATAGAAGCACAGAACGGAATCTTATTTTTTATATACGTACATATATATAACCATACATAAACACACACACGTAATTATATATTTGGGTCTACTTTCGTTCACTGAAAACACATTTCACTGAATTTCAAATCAGCCACACCAAATCGCTGAAAGCTCAAATCACTGAAAACTCATTTCACCAAATCTCACGTCAATGAATGGAGAGTACTTGGAGGCAAGTAAAACATATATGCCCTTTTCCTCACTTTAGTGCAATCCTGGAGTTGGTAATATATAGCTGGGGGTGGGGGCACAGGCCCCCACATAGGGGTGAAGCCCCCTACCTAGTTTATTGTTAGCTCTCAGTGAAATGAGATTCATAAATATAAAAGCAATCTAGGTGGGGCTACACCACCCACACACCCCCTAACTACATATACCAACTCCAGGATCGCACTACAATGGAGAAAAGGGCATATACGTTTTACGTGCCTTACAGTACTCTGCATTCAGTGAAATGAGTTTTCAGTGATTTGAGCTTTCAGCGATATGCTATGGGTGAATTGAAATTCAGTGAATGATAGTAGATCCATGTATTTATATATACACACACAGATTAGATATTTTATATATATATATATATATATATATATATATATATATATATATATATATATATATATATATATAAAAATAAATAAAATACATATATGTATACACACACACAAAACCTTGAAACTGCTTCAGTCAACCAGCAGTTTTCAGGACGGCAGAATGCCACACCAAAAATTTATCAACTACACTACAGCAAATAGTTAGTGTAGTTCGAGTACTTGGGTTCAACACTATGCAGAGAGATCGTGGTGCAGTGAGGAACAGGGAATTAGCCCTTTCCTCACTGTAGTGCAATCTCAGAGTTGATGTATTTAATGTGCCGGGGGGGGGGCACTCGCACAAGAGTAGAATTAACGTGCCGTTGACATGATTGTAACGGTACATTAATGTGCATTCCAGGAGGAGAGTGACGTCACCTCCTATGTCGAATACATCGAACCATGGTTGTGAATGTATTCATTTTTGCCTTGGTTTACTTTTCAGCATTCCGTGTTGACCGAAGCGGATTAGGAATGCTGATAGTAAACCTATATATGTAGATATGTGCATACACACACACACACAATTATATATATATATATATATATATATATATATATATATATATATATATATACACACACACACACACACAGATTTCAATATATACAGTAATATATATCTACATATCTATACATCTATATCTATACATATAGCTATAGAGCTAATCTATACACAGAATCTATATATCTATATATCAAATATATACATCTATATCTATGTGTGTGTGTGTGTGTGTAAATCAATGAGTCCCATTTAGGTGATCGAAGTTTCAGAACTTCGAACCTCATAAGGCCAAAACCATATGATCAAAGTTTTAGAACTTCGAACTACTAAATGGAGATTATACAGTGTGGAACAGGAATTTTCCCTTTTCCTCGCTGTAGTGCGATCTCAGAGTTGGCACATTTAAATAGTGGGGTGGTGCAGAGGGGGGGGGGGCTGCATAAACATGTATTCATTTTTTTTTTTTAATGTTCGAAGTTTTAAAACTTCGATCATATGGTCCCGGCCACATGAGATTCAAAGTTTTGATTACGGGTCTACTAAGTTTCAAACCAACTTTCTTATGGTAAAGATAATAAGATTGAAGTTCTGAAACTTTGAACCGGTTAAAGGGAGATCGCCATACAGCACGGAATTTACCTTTTTCCTTGCTGTAGTGCGATTTCTGAAGAGTTGGTATATTTAATTAGCAGGGGGTGTGGGGTTGTCTCTTGCAAAAACATAAAAAAAAAAAAAAAGTTTTTTATTTAAAATTTAAAATTTCAAAACTTCGATCTTATGGTTTCAATCATAAGAAAGTCGCTGTTTTGACGCTTCGAAATTTAGAAGTAGACTCATATATATGGGGGGGGGTGCACACACACACAAACACACATTATATATTTACTATGAAAATTTAGAATGGAAGTTCAGCAAACATGGGAATGTCGAAAGTCATTTGGCTGCTTTCTGTATTGCAGACCTCCAATACTGGGAGGGCTCTTGTTCAGCGAATCCCACTATGCATTCACACACGTGGTCGACATTTCAACTAGAGATCTTGGTACAGTGCTGACCAGGAAATTACACTTTTCCCCACTGTAGTGCGATCTTGGAGTTGGAATATGTAATCTGCACAGGATGTGAGATGAGCCTACCCCCACCTGCAAAAACATTAAGTCACGTGATTTGCAGTAATGAACTAAAAAACTAAATGTCGAAAGTGCGAATGTGATTTTGTTACTAAATGCACTTCAACATTCTGACCTGCTTAATATGCAGGAACTATTTTTTTCGAAGTGGATATTTTGAATGGATTCTTGTGTGTCGTTCTCACATTTGATGGTAAACATACATATTATGTGCACACGTAGACGCACTTTTTTTATTTTGGAAAAAATTACATAGTTAGGAAATTATCAGTAATGATAAACAGAATACCCAGTCTAAAGGGTAGAAAAAAATGATAAGGGAAGAAATAGTACCAACAAGGGTATGTTAAAAGGTTACCAGAGGGTAGAAACAAGAAAAAGGGAAAGAGAGAGACAAAAACGAGAAGCTTGACTAGAAGTAGAGGGAGGACTAAGAGGTTTAGAAGAGTTTTTAAGAGTTATTACTCACAGATTCTGAACAAGAGGTTAACTTTAGCTCTTATGAGCCACGTACGTGCGAGATGGTAGCAAATGGGATCTCGGAGATTGATAGCATTAGGGATAGAGATAGGAGCTCAACAGTTGGATCTAAAGTCTAGTGTATGTGACAGAGTTGGATGAGCGGTCTCATCCAGTAACCATACGTTGAAGGAGAATAAAAAGAACATTATGAATTTATCCCCGCAATCAGGAAAGAACAGTTGTGTACAATTACAATAAATGTAGATGTTCGAGTGTATTCACTGTTGCAGTCATTACATTTGGGTAATCCTGCTGGCAGGTTGCCCTCAGCCGGCCTGAATTCCAAAGTCTTGGGTCCTGCGTCGGCCGCTGCCGCCCCTTCCCTGACGTCAGGGGTATAAAAGAAGCAGCCAACCCCATTTTCTTCAGGTTTTCTTGCCCCAGATGTCAGGAGCCCCCAAAAAGGGTAGCCAAATTTTATGTATATACACAGAAATACACCAAAATAAATTTTACCTTCATCTATAAGCAAACACACCACATAGGTAGTATAAATCAGAGAAGGAAAGATAAGATCCAAAAGAAAAAAGGGGGAAGGCGGGTGGGTAACCTGGACTGCAACAGTGAATACACTCGAACATCTACATTTATGGTAAGTGTACACAACTATACTATGTTCTTTGTGTTTCACTGTTGCAGTCATTACATTTGGGTAGAGTCCCAAAGCTATGGTTGGGAGGCTGGAACTAGATAGCAGTAGGAGCGGCTATGAGGCCCTGCAGAACTGCAGTGGCAAAGCCTGCCCTGGATTTAGAGTAGAGTGGCAGATGATAACGCTTTGTAAAGGTGTGCACTGAACTCCAAGTAGCCGCCTCTAAAATGTCTCTGGTTGGTAATCCCCTGAGAAAGGCTGCTGAGGTGGCTGCAGCTCTGGTGGAATGAGGCCTAACGCCCTTAGGCACTGGCTTGCCATGGTGTAAGTAGCAGAAATGAATGCAGTGACCTAATCACTTAGAAATAGTCTGCTTTGAGATATGCCTTCCTTGTGATCCTGCAGCATATGCCACTAGTAGTTGCTCTGTCTTCCTGAAAGCTTTGGTTCCGTCCAAGTAGAATCTAAGCTGTCTGTGTACGTCCAAAGAATGCAGAATTCTCTCCACCTTGTTCTGTGGATTTGGGCAAAAGGTTGGCAGATGGATAGCTTGATTCAGAGCCACACTGGACACTACTTTAGGCATAAAATGCTTGGTTTGTCCTCAGGGAGACCCTGTCTGGATGAAAAATTATGAAAGGTTCCACAGCCATGAGCACCTGTAGATCTGAATCTTGTCTTGCAGAAGTAATTGCTAAGAGCAGAGCTGTTTTCCAAGATAAAAACTTCATATCAGCAGTAGCAGCTGGCTCTAAAGGAGGCAGGGTGAGCTTTTCCAAGACATAGTTGAGGTCCCATGCAGATACTGGTAGTCTACTTGGGGGCCTTAAATTTTTGTCTCCTCTGAGGTACTGCCTTAATAAAGGGTGAGAAAAAAGTGGTGGCTCTATGTTGTAATGAGCCGAAATGGCAGAGGCATGAATTTTAATTGATGAAAAAGTTAGGCCTTTGTCCAGCATCTCAGTTAAGTATTGCAAAATCTGAGGAATATTTGGTGCCACTGTATCAGTTCCTTGTGCATGGTTCCAGGTACAGAATCTCTTCCATTTTCCAGCATAAGACTTTCTAGTACTAGGCCTTCTGGCTTCCAGAATGACATCTATCACAGCTTTACTGAGAGGTGTTTTTTGAATGACTACATTATCCGCCATGCTGCCAAGTTTAATGTCCTGTGCTGGCTGAGCATGATCTGATTGTTTTGCTGGGACAGTAGTCTAGGTATTTGAGGTAAGGTCCAAGCTCGGTATAGAGATAAGTTTCTTAGTATTGGATACCAGTACTGGCGTGGCCAGTCTGGGGCAATCAGTATCATCTTTGGCTTCTCCTGTCTGACCTTTAGGATCACCTTGGAGAGGAGAGGCAGTGGAGGAAAGCCATATACCGATAGGTTTTTCCAGCTGAAAGATAAGGCGTCCACTTTCCATGCTTGTCTGTGATAAGTCCTTGTGCAGAATTTTTTTAGTTGGTAATTGAGAAGGGAGGCAAATAGATCTATGTCCGGGCATCCCCATTTCCTTGTTATCATGCTGAAGACTTGTGGATCCAGTTTCCACTCGTGGGGATCCATGAGGTTTCTGCTTAGTTCGTCTGCCAGAGTATTTTCCTTTCCTGGCAGGAATTGTGCCTGCAGATGTACTTGGTAAGTCAAAGCTGTGTCCCACAAGGGCATGGCTGGTCTGCAAAGGGGGCAAGAATGTGTGCCCCCCCTGCTTGTTTATATACCACATGACCGTGGTGTTGTCTGTCTATCAGTCGTTGAAGTAAGTCCTTGAAAGCTGTCAGGGCATTTTGAACAGCTAACATCTTTCTGATTGATATGTAGATGCATTTGGTTTGAGGACCATGTGCCCTGAATGCATCTTCCTGCCATGTGGGCTCCCCAGGCATAGTCTGATGCATCCGTTGTTAGTGTCTGCCTGGCTGGAGGTAATGTGAATGGCTGTCCCTTGTTCTGGTGACAAGCCTTTGCCCACCATCAAAACTCCTGTTGCAGGCAGGGAATGAGAGTAATGACTGTTTCCAGGCTGTGGCAATGTTGAGTCTAAACACTTTTTAGGTGCCACTGAAGTTTCCTCATATGCAATCTTGCATATGGAATTAGTAGGATGCAGGATGCCATGAAGCCCAGAGCCTGCAGAACTTTTCTTGCAGATAACTGGGCCTTTGTTACCAACATTTTGAAATAGGAAGTCAGTTGCCTTTGTTTGTCTGGCGTGAGATAAGCCATCGGGGCAGTTGTATTTAAGCTTGCACCCAGGAATGTTACTTCTTGAGAGGGTACTAGTTTTGATTTCTTCTTCTTGACTGTGTACCCTGGGCATGTTAGAAGTCTTTTCGCAAATGCCAGATGTTGAAGAATAATGTCCTTGTTCTCTGCTTGAATGAGGCAGTCATCCAAGTAAGGATATATTTGTATTCCTCTGTCTGCAGAATGCAATTACTGGTGCCAGGCACTTTGTAAAGACCCTGGGCGCAGTAGATAAGCCAAAGGGCAGTGCAGAGAATTGGTAATGCATTGAGCCAGCCTTGAACCTTAGGTATCTTCTGCATGATTGACTGGAACATACAGGTATGCCTCTTTTAGGTCTAAAGTCACAAGCCAAGCATTCTTGCCCAGCATGGGCAGAAGCTGCTGCAAAGTCAACATTTTGAATTTTGGAATATCCAGGAAAGTATTCAGAATAGATAGGTCCAGTATCGGCCTCCAGGCCTTGTCCTTTCTGGGTAAGAAGTACAGTACAGTTTTGTACCTACCATAAATGTACATGTTCGAGTGTTCACCCTGCTGTAGTCATAACTTGGGTTATCCTGCCGTCAGGCGGTCCCGCAGTCAGCCCGAATTCCAAAGTCTTGGTCCGGCGTCAGTTGCTGTCACTTCTTCCTTGACGTCAGTGCACCAGGGGTATATAAGAGGCATCCGACGCAAACAAAACCCTTAGACACAAGCAAATACACCACAGAGGTAGTATAGGATAGAGTGGTAGAGATAAGTTCAGCTAGTTCAGAGGGGATGGAGGGAGGGTAACCTGGACTGCAGCAGGGTGAACACTTGAACATCTACATTTATGGTAGGTACAAAATTGTACTATGTTAATCGTGTTACCCTGCTGCAGTCATCACACTTGGGTTGAATCCCAAAGCTAAGGATGGGAGGTGGAATCAAACAGGGTTAGAAGAAGCTAGCAGGCCCTGCAAAACTGCAGTGCAAAACCAGCTCTAGTCTTAGAGTATAGAGGTAAGTGATGGTGTTTGGTGAAGGTGTGCACAGAGTAGCAGCTTCCAGAATATCCTTGGTTGGCACTCCCCTGAGAAAGGCTGCTGATGTAGCTGTAGCCCTGGTGGAGTGGGACCTAATGTTAGCAGGTACTGGTTTTCCCATGATGTGTGTAGCAGAAACATATGCAATGCCCTATCCATTTAGAAATGGTCTGTTTTGAGATAGCTTTTCCGGCTACAAAAAGCTGGTCAGTTTTTCTGAAAGCCTTAGGTTTTATCCAAGTAGTAACGTAATTGCCTGTGAATGTCCAAAGAGTGCAGGAGTCTTTCTCCTTTGTTCTGGGGATTTGGGAAGAAGGTGGGCAAGTGAATGGTTTGGTTTAGGGCCACACTGGATACCACCTTTGGCATAAAGGAAGGATTAGTTCATAGAGAAACTCTGTCTTGATGAAAAATGAGGAAAGGTTCCACTGCCATTAGTGCCTGTAGCTCTGAAACTCTTCTAGCTGAGGTTATTGCTAGTAGTATGGCAGTTTTCCATGAAAGAAATTTTAAATCAGCTGAAAAAGCTGGTTCAAAGGGCGGCAGTGTAAGCTTTTCCAGAACAAAGTTGAGATCCCAAGTAGGTGTTGGAGCTCTCCTTGGCGGTCTTAAGTTCTTAGCCCCTCTGAGGTACTGTCTTAGGAGTGGATGTGAGAATAAAGGAGGATCCGTGCTATAATGAGCTGAAATTGCTGAGGAGTGGATCTTAATAGATGAAAAGGAAAGTCCTTTGTGTAACATCTCAGTTAAATATTGTAGAATCTGAGGGATGTTTGGATCAAGGGGATTTAGGCCTTAAGCCTGGTTCCGGGCACAAAATCTTTTCCATTTGTCTGAATAGGTTTTCCTGGGGCTGGGCTTCCTGGCCTCCAGAATGACATCCATAACAGCTTTGGATAGCTTGTTTAGGTAATTTGTCATGCAGCCAGGTTTAAAGTAAAGTATTGAGCTGGCTGTGTAGAATCTGATTGTCTCGCTAGGTGAGGAATTTGTGGCAAAATCCATGGTGGGCCGTGGGCCATGTTCCTTAAAATTGGATACCAATGCTGGCGTGGCCAGTCTGGTGCAACGAGTATCATTTGTGGCCTCTTTAATCGGACTTTCAGCAGTACCTTTGCTAGAAGAGGCAGTGGAGGGAAGGCATACACTGTTAATGTTTTCCAACTAAATGAGAGGGCGTCCACTTTCCAAGCTAGTGGATGGAAGGTCCTTGTGCAAAATTTTTGAAGCTGGTGGTTGTGGGGGCTTGCAAACAGATCTATGTCTGGACGTCCCCATTTTTGAGCTATCATTGCAAATAATTGTGGATCTAGTTTCCATTCGTGTGGATCCGTAATGTTTCTGCTTAGGTCGTCTGTCAATGTGTTTTTCTTCCCTGGCAGGAATTGTGCTTGTAATTGAACCTGGTAAGACAGTGCAGTGTTCCACAAGGTCATTGCTTGCCTGCATAGAGGGTAGGAATGTGTGTCACCTTGCTTATGTACCACATGACTGTGGTATTTTCAGTCTTTATTAGTAATTGTCCAGGGTGTAGAAGGTCCTTGAAAACTGTTAGGGCATTCTGTACTGCTAGCATTTCTTTTTGATTGATATGCAGATGCCTCTGATCTGTAGTCCATTTGCCCTGAATGCACTGCCCTGCCATGTGTGCTCCCCAGGCATAGTCCGATGCATCTGTTGTCATAGTTTGCCTGGCTGTGGGTAAGGTGAAAGGCTGACCCTTGTTGAGGTGACATGCCTGTGCACACCACAGAAACTCCAGTTGAAGGCAGGGAATGAGTGGTATCATTGTTTCCAAGCTGTGGCAAGTCCATACACTTTTCAGGTACCATTGTAATTTCCTCATATGCAGTTTTGCAAATGGTATTAGTAGTATGCAAGATGCCATGAATCCCAAGGCCTGCAGAATTTTTCTTGCAGGGAGTTGGGTCTTTGTTGCCATTATTTTGAAATATTGAAACAGCTGTCTCTGCTTGTCTGGCGTGAGATAAGCCATCTGGGCCGTTGTATCCAAGCTGGCACCCAGGAATATTATGTTTTGTGAGGGCACTAGTTTTAATTTCTTTTCGTTTACTGTGCACCCTAGGCAACTTAGAAGGTGTTTGACAAATGCCAGATGCTTTAAAAGAATGTCCTTGCTTTCTGCTTGA